>NC_053435.1:103860734-104093578 GCF_007990345.1 Gossypium hirsutum
CCACATTTTCATCTAGATTAGAGAATTTCTCAGTATCAACAATATTAGCAATAGTGGAAGGAAAGTCAGTACAAAGCTCCCCTTGCTAAGGCATAGTAGCCTTATTAGCATACTTATAAATTCAACATAACAAAACAGATTGAAATTTCGAAACGATGGAAACACAATCCTTTAATAACAAACCTGAATTCAAAGCATCCATTCTATCAACATGAAAAGCTTGCCAAAGCCTTTTAACTACCAATCTCCGTTGCAATATTATCTAAATGCAAAGACTTGAGCCAATAAAAGGTCTCCCGCACCGTATGGATTTCTGGCTGGAAGGGATCAAGAGTGATCTTCATGAAATAGGAAATACACCGCACAAAGTCACTTGAATCATTTCGCACAACTGCTGCCCATCCATACACCCACTATCAGCCAAAATGGTTATGTCAACATTACATTTTAAGCTTTCCAATATCCGGCCTCTGCCAACGAACATTCCCCGCCTCAACCGACGTACGCATGACAACCTAAGAGTTGTGAACTAACCTCACTCCCAACCAACATTACATAAATTCATCCGCAGGTTGGACAAGTTGGCCTGCCATGATAACTTTTTGTTTCCAAGCCACCATATTCTTGCTGTGCCAAATACCTCCCATAACATTCCCAAAACACACCTCCTCCTGTCATCTTGTTGATTAGCCAAAGTTCCATGAATAACCTGGTACAAAACCAAGTTTCTGCCACACAGCAAGTGCAAAAGGGCTATGTATAAAGATGAGATCCAAGTCCTCATTAGTTTGACGGCATCTCGGACAAAAAGGAGTCGATATTCGCCCCAAGTGTCAAAAGCTTACTAATACAAGGCACAAAACCACGCAATAATCTCCCAAAAAAAGTTCTTTAATCTTGGCGAAACAACCTCATTCCAAAGGGATTTCAACTGCATTTAAATTCATGATGAAATGCATATCTAATAATAAATATGAAAAGTCAGGGATCACATCATCTGTTTGTTTCTTTATCTGCACTAGTTTCCCCTGCTTAGTTGAATATATGATCCTTGCCATTAGACTGCAAGAGGACCCGAAAGGGTTCATTGCCAAAATCCCATACCGTAAATCCCATTGAATTGATGGATGATCCCAATTTTGCATCTCAAAGTAGGGGTTGCAGATCAAGTCAACCAATTAGTCTTCTCCACTGAGAAACCAATCAAATACTTGGCATTCATATTCGAAGCAAAAACATATAAAGGCCCAAGTGGGCTCCAAAAGTCGCAACTTCACTTTAAGAACCATTAAGGCCCCCGGGGGTGGGGGGTGGTCTTACTTAAAAGAACCAACGACCGACCATTACCAATACTAAACACAATTAATGTGCTAAAATGTGTTGTCGTTTCTACATTTGCTTGCAAAGATACATTTATAAGTGAAAAAGTAAGCACTGGTGTTTAAGAGATGGGCCTAAATATTGAGCCCACATGTTTAACTTTATCAGGTTAAACCTTGAAATTGAAAGGAATTCTTTCACCTTTTTCAGATATGGGCTTCCATTCATTTGCTTTTCAATGGCTTTGGATACTTTGATTTGTATGAAGAAAATCAATGGCTTTTAAAAGAAAAAAGGACGAGTTAAATGAATAAATTAAGATGTTATGGTAATAAAATTGTAGATGGAATGATGAAGGTCCTTTTAAGCAAAACTATGATTTGTCAAAGTGTGGGCTAACCTTATCGAAATGATGGATCCCTAATATTATTTAGGTATATGCATGAGTGGAATATTGGGTAGAAGAAGCAGGTGTGTTATGTAAAGTTGAGGGGGGCACTACCTTGTGTTATTTCATCTCAGCCACTTGTGTTGCCTTTGCTTAAGCTTCCTTGGGTGGTAGTGGTAGACCCCCATTCCATCATCATCTTTCTTCTTCGTTTTCCTTATTTGAATTAATAAAAGTAAATGAATTAGAATATATGAACAAACCAATAATAACTAATTAGAATCATGATTATCTTTTGAAACTAGTTATTTTTCTTAATCAATAATCATCAATCACATTATTTGTCTTCGTGGGAGAGACCTTAATTTATTTTTTATGTTAAAAAATAAACTAATTTTATCAAGGCAATGAAGTTGTTGGCATTTCAACCTGCTGGATGCCATCTTTGTCCACCAGTTCAAATTAAATAATTCACTTAATGCATTATTTGGGTTTGATCCAATTTAATTTTAAATTTGATAATTGTTTTGGGTTTTATTTTTTTATTTAAATTAATCCTTAAACTTGAAAATTGTTTTCACCTTCAGATTTAATGAATTAATCTAGAAAAAAAAGTGTTGAATCCCTAAAAACTATTACCAAATTCAGGCTAAAAAAATTTTAAGCCCATGGACACCAATGAATTTTTTGGAAAAGAAGCAATAATCAACTACTAATGTATTTTCCTACTAACAATCATTTCGTGGAGAAAATATATTACTCACATTCATTGGCTGAAAGAAAAAGGAACATCACTGGTTAAAACCAAAAAAAAAAAAAAAAAAAAGAACACACACACATAAATTGAGTGGTTAAACATGCACCAAAAGGTTTAATGATCATTGTTGTCTGAATTTAAATAAGATGTTTAAGGATTGGCAGTGTAGAGTGTGTTTTTGTTTGGTTGAGGATGAAAGAAGGATCTTTTTCTTGCAACGAACATTAAAATGAGTTAAATGTGATTGTGACCCAACACATGTCGATAGGTCTGCACAAAGTCTAGAACTGAATCTCCAAATGCTGTCATCTTCCAAACCCCCAAATCATAAAACGAGAGAGAACCGAGTTTGGATGTAGATCCAATTTAAAATCTTAACTTAAAATGGTGTCCCCACTTGTGAAATGAGAGGTCCTTCTATGTTTCAAATTTTGTCCCCATTCGTTAAATATCACTTGGGACGTAATAAAAGTGAGAATTATATATATATATATATGTCAAGATTGTACTACGCTTCTTCTTTCTACATAAAACAAATTTCAATATAAGACAACCCTAGATTTGAAATCTTTTTGTCCCAATGAGCTATGGGATTTAAGCCAACACCACCAATTGAATGAATGCAACCCATAAGGTTTTTTTTTTAATTCTAATTAAATAAAATTAATTCTCTACCATCTGACTTGGTAAATCTTTCACTTTAAAAAGCTTAGCTATTTTTATACATTTGAAATTTAATTAAATAATATTATTTTTTATTTGTAACAATTTAATTTTTTATATTTTAAAATTTAAGTTAGAAGGTTAATATTGTTTAACTTTTACTATTAACTTTATTTGTACGATATTTTAAAATGAAAATAAATTGTTATGTAACAAAAAAATAAATTAAAATCCTGCCAAAAATATAGAGACATGGGAAAACATTTGTTCTCCAAACCCAACGCTTCAGAGAAAAAATGCTTGCAAGAACATGAACATCACAGACATAATCCACATCAACCACTAGATCTAACCTCCATGAGCCGGTACATAAGATCCGTCAACGACAGCCATATTCTTCTCAATGGAACCATTAGAGTATCATAGATTGATAAAAACTATCGAAACCAAGCATGGACAAAAGCGAGCCTCAATGAATAGGGGAAAACATAAGCCATAACCCACTCGAGAAAGTTTTTATTTTTTAATTTTTAAAAAAGGGCACCTCCTCATGTCAAATGTTGCACAAGGAGCGAGCAAAGTTCTGCAACAACAAGGGAAAGATGTCTAAGATGGATGCGGGAGAAACATGGAAAGAGTGAGAAAAATGAAAAAGAGAGGAAGGGATGGGGATGGGGAGGAGGGAGGCAAGATGAGGGAGTGTGGCCAGAATGGAGTGGAGGCCTGTCGCTAAAAAAAAGGCAGTCGCCCATCCATAGGATTTTGCATTGGAAAGGTTGAGCGATGATAGAAAGAGTTTTAATTTGAGAGAAAACTTATTATGTTCCTAATGCTCGGGTAAAATTCCAAATTAACACTTGTACAAGATTAAAACAAAGATGGCGGGTTTCAATCAGATTTGCAATTTGACTTGTGAATTGTTTTATGTTTCAATTCGATTTTTAAAATGTTTGTGATATTTTTGGTTTGGGTCAGGTCAAGTTTTTTTGGTTCAGTCAATATAAGTTTAGATCATTTCATCATCCGATCATTTTAAATTCAAGTCACTTGGTTATTTATTCAAATTATTTTAACTTTAAATTTGAGTAACTTCCTTCAAATTAAAATTAATTTAAATTTAAATTAAACAGATTTAAATTAAGAGTAATTATTTACTACATCGTTAATAGAATTTTTTAAATTTCACAAATAAACTTAAGATATTACAAGTGTCATATTTATTTATATAATTATTTTTTTTACTATATTCTATAATATTCTTATTAAACTCTTAACCCACTCAAAATTTTTTTAAAAAAAATTCACTAATAATATATCAAATAATTTTCTTTCAAATCAAAGTCAATAAAATTTGGAGATCTAGATTAAATTTTCAAATCTAAATAAAAATTAACAATAGACCCCAAGCAAGGGGGAGCATAGGTTAGTTGAAGTGGCACAGATAACAGCGAATAACTAAACGCCACTCGAAACCCAAAAAAAAACAACGTAGCAAACTGCTCATTAGATTTGGTATTTGATGGGATGGGGAAAAGTGGGGACAACAATATCTCTACCCTATCTTCCTAACAGATTTCCCCACAATTCTGAGTACCAACCCCCCCTCCTCCAATCCCACATTTTTTTAGGTTTCTAGCTTAGGGTAGGGTACCCTACCCAGCTATCCTTATAATCCTGTTTTACCTGCCCTACACCATTCTCCTAACCACCGGGTCTCCTTCCCAAACTGTTGCTTTTAATACAAAAGATTGGGTGTTTTTAATTTTATTCCCATCCCAAGCTTTACCTCTTAACAAACTCAATAATTTATCATGGAATTACATGTTGTCGTATTCCAAAAACAACACATTATCCAATATGATTTGGTTTTGTTGTAAGAGAGAGGAACAAGGGAAACGAAACAGAAAGTTGTTTTATGAGCAACAAAGATAATAAAATAATGGTTCCTATTGTAAGAAAGCCCACCAAACCCAATTGCATTCCATGCCTAATAAACTAATACGACAGCAAAACAGCAATTTCTGCCGCCGCTTAAGACAAATTTGCTTGTTTTTTATGATCACAATGATTCTTCATTTGTATTAATTGATATAATTATTTTAAAATTTTAAAAGGAAATTCTACTTCACCCTTCCATAATAAATGAAAAATGCAGCATATTTTTAATTAATCCGAGGATGATATGTTAATGTAACTTTACTCTTAATTATATGAAATTATATACCGTCAACCCATTAAATATTAATTTTAGTTTTATTGGGTTTAGAAATAAAAGTTGAAATTGGAAGTCTTGGACTGCCCCCACGTACTATCATCATCATTCATATAAAATCCTAGTGTGGACTCTTTTTTTACTTTGCAAATGATGAGGATCCACATTTTTCACACTTCCATCATTTAGTTCTTTTAGAAATAGAACCTCCCATTTGGGTTTTATATTTTTGAATTTATGACACTTACTTTGTGGGCGACCAAAATAATATTTTTTAGATAAAGTAATTCCTTTTGTAAGCAAATGACATGTAGTTATATGCATATATGATTTTTTTTTAAAATTTATAGGTGTTTTCGTACATTTTGTCCTCTAAAATCAATTTTGTTTGAATTATAGTGGCACTTAGTTCAAATTTCTCAAAATTCAGACATTGTTTAAATGTATGGAAAATAATGTTTACTTCCCCTTTAAATCACTTGTTAGTAATTTAATTTATATTTAAAAATAATTTATATATATATCGAACTTTAATATCCCACCTAAAGAAGATGTGATTGTAAATTATAAAGAGATTTCAGATATACAAAGTAGGGATAGCAATGGAGCTAGGGCGGAGACAAATATTACTAAATCTATCACTGCTTCGCTCTATCACCCGCCCCACTCCACTATATATGTATAATCTTCAAAATAATTACAACTTCTATAGATGTTAAATCCATCCATCCTCGCCTCACTCCGCTTCAATTTTAATTTTGTTACTTATTTTTAATATTTTTAATTTTTTTAAAGTCAAGTAAATATATTTAAACATAATTTTTCAAAAAAAATATTTAAACATAAAATATTTTTATTTTTATTTTTATTCTAGTTTGTGTTTTTAAATTGTTAACCTTTTAATAATTTATATATACAATGATACAATGGTAACTTCATATATTAGAGCGGGTCGGGTGGGGTAAGAATTACCATAATTACTCCATATTCACTATCTAAAAGAAAAAATCCACATTGCTCCGTCCCGCCCCACATCCACTTTTCAGAAGAAAAAATATGTTCCATTTGGATTGGATCGGATTGGTTCAAAATCTATGGGGTGATTCGAGTTTTGTTGTCCCTAATATGAAGGCCTAGAAAATATTTTTCATGATTGCATAACTAATTAAAAATGCATAATGACTTATTTGACCCTCCATCTTTACAAAAAAAATCATTTTAGTCCATTTAATTTTTCACTTTCAACCTTAAACTTGCAGTTTTTGTTAAACCACCCCAAAATAAATGAAAAAGCTAATATTCTTTTTAACTTTTCTCACATTCCATACTCGTGGATTGCTATATGGATAACACATCAACATTTAATTAATTTTATAAAATTTAATTTTTCAAAAAATTAAAAAAACTATTTTTATGATTTAAAAATTATTTAAAAATTATTTAAAAATTATAAAAAACTATTTTTTAATTTTTAAAAATAATTAAATGCTAGTATGTCATCTACGATGCAACCTACTTGTAAGCCACGCTAGCAAAGTTAACAAATTTCAATTTTTTTTATCTATTTTGGGGTGATTTAATTAAAAATATAAATTTAAAGGCTAAAAGTGACGAAAAATTAAATATAGGGATAAAATAACTTCTTTATAAAGTTGAAAGGCTAAAAAAATCATTATATCATAAAAAAAAGTGTTCAATCTTTAAAAATTAAACTCAAAGTTAGAAGTCACACCAAAACTCAATCATTCTCAATATAAATACTATAAATAATATATCTTCTCTTTTAACTTTAATATGAATTTTTCATGTTAATATGTCAACAATGGCAAACCCAAGGGCTGGCACAGGCCTCGGCCTCCTAATATGGAAATTTTCTATTTAAACCTCTTAAATTTTTAATGGTAAAATTTCACTTTGGCCTTCCCCAAATGATAAAAATTTAATTCAATCTTTTAAAAATTATAAAGATATAAGCTAATAAAATGGTAAAATTACATTTTTATTATCGTAAAAATATATAATTTAATTTCGACCCCCTAAAAAATTTCTGGTTTTGACCCAGTATGTTAGCTAATTAACAAATTTTTTTCTAATTTCAAGTACAAATTAATTATTTGTTATTCATATCCTTTACCTAAAATTTTTCATTGTTGACTTAATTTGGGATTTGATGAATTTTTCATTTTTCGTAATTATTTGTTGATACATTGAATAGGAGGCGAAGATAGGTGGTTCATTTTGTTTGGAATAAGATAGAGAGTTGTTTGATAACATGACCAGATTAGAAGAGGAAGAGAATGTGAAGTCTGAAATTAAATGATGAGTAGATTAATTTATGGGTTGGGCGATACATTAATTTAAAAAAATGTTCAGGTCCACATTCAACCTAGCTTGATCCACTCAAAAAACTATGTCATCATTTTAAAAACAATAAAATAATATTTTATATTAACAGGTATATATCTTACAACTAAAATTTTAAAATATTTAATTAAAAATCTAGTCAAGTTGGTCGATCTGAGAGAAAAAAATATTTTTTCAAGCTTGGCCCAATTTGGATCGGGCTAACAATTCATAGGCCAAGTTGTTCAGTGCCATAAGCTTAAGCGGAGTGGCGCTATAACATGTCATGATCTTCTTGAGTAGGACATGGTAGTTAAGATTCGGTGTGACAGTTAATGAGTGGTTTTGCTTGACAAAAAAATTATAAGATAGACGATCTTACAAGAGGTTCTTCTGAGGGTTTGTCTAGGCTATTATATAGGGGTGTAACAATCTTGTATATTTTTATTGAGTTTTATTTTATAATACCTATTTTATATTAAAAGTATAATTATCAAAATAATATATTTAAAGCTAGCAAATTTGATTGGTAAAAATCTGTCATAAATTTTTTATTTAACATAAAATATTTAATAGTAAAAGTTAAAATTTGAAATTAAAAAGTAAAAAAATCTAAATTATTAAAAATAAAATTACAATAATTAAATATCAAAATTTCAAGAAATAATGAAAATTTAATCATTCCTATTTGATCAATCTTTGCAAATGCGAGACAGGGGAGGGGGGTTATTTTGCCGAATTCTAATAAACCCGGGTGATGGATATTTGTTGTAAGAGAGGCCTGGACATATGGAAAGAGCGGACCATATGATTGAGACACGTCAGCAACCCAACAAATTGACCCCAGCCGGATTCGAGCGTGTGAGTTGCACGTGCCTCTCATGCGTGATGTCCCACTTTCTCTCTCTTCCATTCATCTCATAAATTGCGGCTAATTGTTTAGAAACAAACAATGCGGTCCCCGTCTCGGACCCAACTTCCCCCTTCTCTTTTTTATTTTTCTTTTCTATTTGGTTCCGGTGGAATTTTTAATTTTTTAATCCTTTATTATAATTTGTCTCCATTCCTTTCTTTATTTTTATACTCATTTGTTTTAACACTTATTAAAAACATATTTTTTTTACAATTTTTAAAAATTATAACTCAATCGAATATAAGAAAATTTGAGTTCAAGAGTGTTGAAACGCATTATTTTCTTATTAATTATTGATTAGAAAATATTTGTAGACATTGTATAAAAAAAAAATATATATGATTAGTACGTATAATGAAATTGTTATTCACCCTAATTATCTAAACTATATTCATATAATTTTTTTCATTAATTTATCGAGTTGAGCATTCATCCATTTATATTATATTTTATGTATACGATATTGATATAAATTAAGATGTTACCTACTTAATTTGATTGTTATGTTATCCAAGTGAAGTAATAAAAATGATAAAAAAGAAAAGGCAGTTTACATTATAATAGTTACAATTAAACCAGATGAACAAAAGGTATAAGTATAACATCAGCAGTAGATTAGTTGAGAGTGGAGTTAATCAATTAAGTAAAATAAATAAATAAATAATAATATGGAATTTGAAAGCTAGCGGCTTGGAGAAAGAAAAACCAAAAGATTCTGGAATATATATAGTTGAGTTAAAAGTTAATACCCTGAAGGACCATCATAATATTTTCTACTATTACTTTCACTAACATTTCTTTTAATTAACCAATGTTTTGCACTCTTGTGATTAACAATGGAAATTTATTTGATAATATTAGTGGATTGAGTGCCACATATCACTTGTATTATCACAAAAATAAATATTTATATAATTCATTAAAAAATTCACTTAAATTCTGATTTTTAATAAAATAACGAATAGTCATATATAATAATTTTTTGTCATTTGCTATTTTTGTATATAAAGTAGTTAAATGAAACAACTAAAATGAGATGTGGAACCCAAGCCTAAAGACAATTTCTATTTGATTTACTTTTATCACTCTACCCATAATTCAATTATTGAATTTTTTATATAATTTTAATGTTAATATTAGATTAACGTCACAAAATTTAGTATTAATAATATATCAAATTTTTAATTGTTATAAATCTTCTAATCTGATTTAACCGAGTTGATTTCACTTAGTATATATATAAATCGAGACATACAAGGGTGTAACTATATGGGCTGGCAGAGGACCCGACCCCTCTAAACTAGATAAATTTTTATTTAGGCTATTTAAAATTTTTAAAAATTTAAATTAATAAATGTAAATTTATACTTTGGCCTTCCTAAAAATAATAAAATTTTAATTTAATCATTTAAAAATTATAAATATATAAACTATTAAAATAATAAAATCACATTTATATTATCATAAAAATTATAATTTAATTTCAACACTTAAAAAACTTTTTCATTCCATCCCTAGAAACATCCATTTTTAAACTCAACTTATAACATTAAAAATTTCAATATTAGCTTACCAAATACGAATCTATTAACCCAATGAATACATTTGTCCGGGGTTTCTCTTCTTCTTCTTTTCCAGAAAAGGCAAATTAAGTGGGGGTCAGTAGGGTAGGGCTAGCTTTCTTTCCATCCCTAACTCCACGATCATCAACATGAAAATCTAAATTCAAAAAGAGAAGAAGAAAAGTCAAAATCGTATATAATGGACCTGACACGAAGTGAATTGAAATAATTTGCCAAAAATGTTGACAAACCTAATTTTGCCAATATGTCAATCCATTTATATAACAAAATTTGGAGTACGTACATTTAAATTTATTGCCTTTGTCAAAAACCTTACCGTAAAAAGCATACAGGATCCTGCAAGATCTAATCTCTTGAAAAAATAATTAATTTTGAAGATTTTGATGTCAAAGACAATGAAAAGCAAATATCATCACATGAATCTCAATTATGTAATCACCTAAATAGCTAATCTTTAGACTTATAATTGCTCTATTGACAAACTCGTCCTTGCATGCATTTTTTCATACTTCTTTGCCTTCTATAGCTAATAGAGTCCATTAGCTATAAAATACCCTCAACATTTGTTTACATTTTCCTAGAAATTTAACACACTAAAGAAGGAAAGCATAATTGTTACACAAAGGAGATGATATATATCATTTGTCACAAATTTGGATGTTAATTAAGTATGAATTTACAGCAATTTCATGAGCAGTACTGCTAGTAGAACATCGAAAAAGGTGAGAACCATCGGACAAGGGTGACATGGCTATGAATGCGGAGACTGACACGTGCCCTTCTTTCAAGGACATGTTGATGAATGGTAATGAGGATGCTCAAGAGGATTGGGGGAATATTTAGGATGAAGATTTTGAACTCTCGGAAGGTGATGTTGCGAATAGATGGTTGATGGGATTTCTTCGATCCGGTTATTTGATAGAGTTTATTTGTTGATAAATAAAAGCATGAAGCGTACAATTGTTATCAAATTTTTGGGCAAAAAAATTTAATTGTAGTGTTGTATATAATAAGATCTATTCGTTGTGAAAATCGTCTCAATCAATGCAACTTATGTACATTGTGAATCATTATTTCTTCTTGGGTTTCAAATCAGTGAATGGCTATAAAAGAAATTTAACCCAAGATCCTTAAGTAATCTTTGATCAATAACTAATAGCTCAACCATGCAGTCTTTTATCCCTCGAATATGGTGGTATGGATTAGGCTTCCTGCTTTACTTGAAGAGATGTATAACAGAGACATATTGTGTCCAATTGGTACTATAGTTGGGAAGGTGATTGAAGTTGATTATAAAATTGACAATGGGTCAAGGGGTCGCTTTGCTCATATGGTGATTATCAAATATTTTTTTTTGGCATTTAAACAGTTTTTTTTATTTATAAGTGGTACCTAAACTGTTTTTTTCTTAAATTGACATTTTTATTAGTTCAATCGTTACTTAAACCGTTAAATCTATTAAAAAAGTACAACCACATAAAAATTGACATGTAGCAAGAAGAATGACAAAGTATGATTTTCATTATATAAATATTTAAAAAATAGAGAAAACTAGTTCACCTAATTTTTAACTTGGTTCAATTGGTTCAACCCTTATTTCTAGATTGATTCTTCAATCTAATCGTTTAGTTCAGTCTGATTCGGAGAACACCAATTTTGATTGATGAAAGAATTTTTTCAATCCCGTTAGGTCAAGCAAGTAGGCAGTGAAGTTCGAAAACATAATTAATCACCCGCATCTTGACCTCAGGAGCGCCAATTTCAAATGTAGGTAGCATTGGCAAACATTACAGAGGAAGGAAAAAAAATAAAGAGAGAGAAATGATGTAAAAGAAAATAAAAGAAATAGAAATTATATTTTAAAGTTTATATGATGTGGGCGTATGTTATTAGTTGAAAATTTTTAATGGATAGAATTGTTTGGTGTAAAATGAGGAAGTGAAGAAATAATAGGTAGGGTTGTTTAAATAAAGTGTAATAATGTAAGGGTTATTTAGAATATTAGCAAATATTTTTTTATTCAACCCTTAAATTGAGTTTTCATGTGTTATTGTATTTAAAAAGCTAATAACTTGGTTCACCAATTATTATTGTTTCTTTTGCAAATATCTAAAGTTTTCACAAATAAAACGACACTAAGGCATATAGGAAAACAACATGAAGTTAAGAACCGTAGGTGATAGACAAAAAGTAAAAAGACTTTTGTCTCAAACACAGCACAAAATCAACTGCAAATTTTGTAAGTTGATGTTGAAATTTTCGATATTTGGCATCAACCAACACCCCAAATTTATTTTTATTATTATCATCTAATTTCTCTGGGTCAATTAATTCTATGCATCTTCAAGATTTATAGGTAGTTATCAGTCTTTATCTCACTTTGTCCTAACTCCTATATTGAATTTCTTTGATGGATGGGTTGCTTTTCGGAATTTAAATTAATACCAACAACGACCTTACATTAGTGTTGTTATTAGATTTGGGAAGAAACTACGCTAATTTTCAAGGTGGGAATGTGGAAAGTGAGCGAGTCTTGGCTTAATTTCTGCTCCCAAAATTTATAAAAACTTTTATTAATATATTCTCTCCATTATAGTGTAATGCTTTTTCTTCTCTTATTTTTTATTTTCCTCATGCAAATTGAAATATATTTTGTCATCAGTTATTTATTTTACTCTATGTTTGGATTATCAATAGCTAATGAAAAGAAAGAAAAAGAAGGTAAATGAAAGTTCAAAAGAAAAGAAATTATTTGTACATAAAATTAACAAAAATTGTTTCGCTAAATAGTGGATAAGAAATAATTGACGATGTAATAATTTTTGGGATAATGTCATATTTAGTGTTTAAATTGTTACTGGAATAATTGAAATTGTCTAATGCGATATATGAACTATCAATCCATGTATTATTATAATATCTAAAATTAACATCATTAATAAAATTTAAGTTCGGCAAATGAATTTTTTTTGCCTTAAAGTATACAATTTTTCTTTTTTTGATACCTAATTTTTTTTTATCAAATTAATACCTAAAGTTATATTTTATTTATCAATTTAGTTCATTACTTTTAAAAAAATCTATTATTGTTTAAAAATATTAAATGAAATGTGGCCAATTAGAAGGTGCCATGTGACATTCTTTGATTTTGATCTATGTTGACTTAATAGTATTTTTAAATTTTATATTAGAAAGTTATTTTTAAAATTTTAAAATTATATATATTTTTTATTTTTTGAGAAAATATTTTTAAAATTTAAAAATTTTCTAATACATAATTTTTTATATTCTTTTTAATTTTTCATAATTAAATTATTTTTTCAAATTTTTATTATATATTTTTTAAAGTATTGTTTAAATTATTGCAAAGCTTATATATATATATTTGACAAAAAAATCTAAATTTTATTTTACAAGTTAATGAGGAAAAAGCAGGGGGGGGCCTCGTGATACAACTTTTTGTTTTTAACCCTTTTTTACACACACCCTCTCTCTCTTACTTACATCCAGCAAACCCTCTATATATTTCTTGTGCAGAGAGCTCTCTCGCTCTCTCTCTCTCTCTGTTTCTTTCTCTAACAGAATTTAAATCTCCTCTTCTTATAAATGCCCACTTCTTTTTTTCTTTTTTTGTCTTGCTTCGTTTAAAGGGTGTGAGGAGTATCAAAGGAAGAACATTGGGAGAGAGGGGAGACAAGAGGAAAGGAAGTGTTGGCCGTTTTGGCTGTCTTCCTTGTTGAGTGTTATTGTTTCTTTCTTCTTTGCTTACATGGTGCGAGTCATAGAGAGAAGAAATAAGATTAAAAAGACAGGGAAATAGATAATATTTATAGACAGATAGATTGCATAAAAAACAATAGACAATGTCGGCTTACAGAGACAAAGATCCCCGTATTCATGGCATCCAATCCAAGATTCGTGTTGTCCCCAATTTCCCCAAACCAGGTTCCTCTGTTCCTTCTTTCCCTTTTAAAAATTTTTTTTTGCAAGATTAAAAAAGAAAAGAAAAAGGTTTCTTAGTCTCTTTGTTCTGTCATGTACTCCGTTTTTTGTTTTTGTTGCCTTGAAAGTTTTGTAAAATGGATTATGATTTAAAACCCAGATTTTTACAGCCTTTGGAATAATATAAACGACCATAAAGACTGAACTTTTATTGATTAATACGGTTTTTCTGCCCAATTCAAGTTGGGACCTTGTCATTTTGAAAGAAAATTGCATGATTTATCTAAACCAGTTCCATATTGTTTGTTGACGTTAGATTGTGCATTTGGTATCATGTATGGTGGAAATGGCAGGTATTATGTTTCAAGACATAACTACTCTTTTACTGGATCCTAAAGCATTCAAGGACACAGTGGATTTGTTCGTTGAGAGATACAAAGGGAAGAACATTTCAGTTGTTGCAGGTAAAAAACAAAGTGAAGATAAGGGGAGAAAACCTTTTTATAAAAATGGAAGGTCCTTTTTTTTCCCTAAAACTATTATGGTTTTTGATGTGCCAAAGATTTGATCCATAGCTTTTCAAGAACTGTTTTTATGGCTGTTTGATTAGCATCAAAGAGGGTGGGGTCCATGGTTATGAGAAAGTAAGCTTCTGTAGAAACAGGGGTAAAAGGGATATGCCCCCTTCAAATTGCATAAGTTTCTGGTTATCTTTTTTAATGCCGTTTCACGGATTTTGGAATGGAAGTGACTCTTGTTTTTTTTTTTTTCTTTAAATTTCATTTCTCGTTTGACTACCACCCCTTGTTAGTGGGAGGAGCCATTGATTGCTCCCTCTCACTCTCTTTTGTCCACACACATTCTTGTTGTGGCCATGTCCTTGGATCCTACTTGGCTTGATGGTGGTTGGTGATGGATGCCCACCTTTCTTGAGGTGGACAGGATGATGTAAATTCCCAGCCGCCTTTTTCTTATAATTTTTAGCCTTAATTATACAACCATAATGTGATTATCACTGCTGAATGATTGATGCATTTGTTGCTTATTGAAATACTAGTTGTTTTCCTCCATTTTCCCTTTCATTGCTGGCTTTGGTTAGCTTCTACATTGCTGGATAAAATGATAATTTGCTGTTTTTTTTGCCTTGTCACTTTGACACACTACAAGGGCAGTTAAAATGGGTTTTGATAATCCTATCATTGATAGTGTTGCCTTGGTCAGTATGTTGTTTCTTTTTAATAAGAAAAGAATCATTTAAGCATTTATTATTTATATGTGCTTTGTCTTATTGCATGTTCATTATAATTTGTCTCTGTGTGTGGTAAAGTAGACATGGGTTGTCTTCTTGTGTAAATGGAACCTATGTGGAAAATGGCGGCGTTTCCCTCACAAGATAAGGGTAACACGTTTTCACCATTCTTGTTAATGTTGTGCAATAGGTTTGGTCAGTTCCTAGGGTTCTGATTTTGTCATACTAGAACAAGGGTGTATATTGTATTTGACTGCCTTTGGAAATTCAAGCCCTTTTTTGTCAGACTCAAATCTTTTCTGATTATGCAAACTGTCAATCAACTACCAATTTCTTTGCCAATGGTCGCGCATTGATCATGTTTATGCTTCTTGTGGTTGGTTCGATTTCTACATGTCACGTTTAAGTAATTCATGCTAGCCTTGGCCTGCTCTTCTTGTTTAGTTGGCTTTTCATCTGGTTTAAGGTTGAGGAGGAGAATCTAACTTTTACTTAGAATACCCAAGTTCGTTCCTATTTTAAGCGGATAAGGAATGGGGGATGAATTTGGAGCAATACTTGCTATTTAATTCAACTCAAAAATATTTTACAACGTTTTTGGAGGGGTGGCAGGGGGTTTACATACCACTTGTAATAGGCTTAATATATAGATTGGCCCTTGATCTTGACAATTTTTTTCACATTGGCCCTTAAAATTCTTTTAGATCATATTGGTCCCTAAAGTAGGCATCTGCTACACAGATTGTTTTTCTTTAAGAATTTGTTGAGGTGGACAAGGGGGATTCATCTTTAACCATTCTTAAAACTAAAAAGCTTTAAAATTTTGAAAAAAAAATTGAATATATAAAAAATATAAAATGAAAACAATAAATTAAGTTAGTATTTTACATTTAAAAGCTTACTCTTTAAATATTCAACTTTAAAAAAAAATAAAAATAACTTTTAAAATCTAAAGATATTTAATAAATAAAAATTAAAAATATATAAAAAATGAATAAAACAAAAAATAATGAAAAATTGATAGTGTTGACTGAAGTTAACTGGGCTTGACCAGAATTGATCGACATTGAGAGGGAGTTGACCAATGTCAACCGGTCAATTTTGTTTCTTTAATGGTTAAAATATTTTTTAATCTTATATTTTTACTGTTTCTTCTAATTTACTACAATTTTAACCAATTTTTTTTTAAACCTTTTTTGAAATGTTAACTAAATTTGTTATTTTTATTTTCAATTTATATACCTATTCTTTTTTTAAAGTTTTATAATTTATATATTTCTTTTATTTTTTAACAAAATTTTAAGGTTTTTTAAGAAATTTTTAAGAATGATTAAAGATGAATCCATGTGTATTTCTCCACATCTTGACCCCATATTTGTCCACATAAACAAATTCTTCAAAACAACTTGTGTTAGTGTAGAGACCAATTTGTGTAATGGATGCCAACCTTAGGGATTAATATGATCAAAAAAAAGTTGAGGGGCCAATGTGAGAAAAGTTGTTAAGTTCAGGGGCCAATCTATATATTATGCCTTAAAAAACTAATGGTGTTAACCATAGGGACTGATTTGTGCAATGGATGCCAACCTTAGGGACTAATGTGATCCAAACAAAAGTTTAGGGGTCAATTTGAGAAAATTTTCCAAGTTTAGGGGCCAATCTATATATTAAGCCTTTGATATAAATCATTAATCTTCTATCACTGCATTTGTCTCTTGTTTTGTTTTCCCTCTAGCATATGTTGTACTTACAGATTATAATAAGAAAGCTTGAATCTCAGGTATAGAAGCTCGGGGTTTTATCTTCGGTACTCCCATTGCATTGGAAATTGGAGCAAAGTTTGTTCCCTTGAGAAAACCGAACAAGTTGCCTGGTAATATTTCCTACCGTGCAGATATGCACAAGAATCTTTTATATTTTATATATATATATATCATGCTTGTATAATCAGAAATTTGTCTGGTTATCTGATGTACCCGAGAATTCTGGTAATACATTTCATTCTACTTTTATCTATTTTACTGTTATAATAATAGAAAATTCAAGCTTAGTGATAAAAATTGCACCATAGTCAGTATTTAACGATGAACTAAGATTGATGATTAGTCAGGGTGATTACTTGTGCATGTTTGTCAGAGCTGTCTCTAATGTGATAACTGTTGATTGCCTGTGTTTTTCGTACATATTCATAATTTTCTGAGTACATTATTTATCTTATCACTTGATATTCTCAAAGATTGAGTAGTATATTTATTTATTTTCATACCATTCGGATTTATTAAATTCTCGAGGTTAACTTGTCTGTTTTTTTTTTTTTCCTTAAAAATGTACAATGTTTTAGGTAAAGTTATTTCAGAAGAGTATGAACTGGAATATGGAAGGGATTGTCTGGAGATGCATCTTGGAGCTGTTGAACCCGGTGAGCGGGCTTTGGTTGTTGATGACTTGATAGCAACTGGAGGCACTCTTTGTGCTGCTATGAAGTTACTGGGTAAATCTTACAAACTCTTAACACAAACAGCATATTGTTATTAAAAGCCGAATGCATATAACTAAATGGCAATGGTATTACAAGAAAAGCTGCCTGAAGATGTTTCTTACTGCAGTTCACATTTGTATTTGCACTGTTAATAAGATGCTCATAACATGGCATTCAGTTCGGTAGGTCAGTGAGTTCAGAGAGGTGTCTCGGCCAAAAGGAAGTAGCAGCAGACTGTGACATTTAGTTTGAGTTGTGTTATACCGTGATTATATTTTGCTAGGAAACAAAAATTAATTCTTGTGTGATCTTCATTGACATTGATTATCATATTCTCAAAGATGGCATTTGTCTTCTCCTGATTTTGCTGAATCTTTTCACTGTAAATGTGGTAATCTTCAGAACGCGTTGGAGCAGAAGTAGTTGAATGTGCATGTGTTATCGAGTTGCCAGATTTAAAGGTGTGTATTTAACTTCCAATCTTAGCTGCATCTTGTATATTGTGCTCATAAAAGCATACACTTTGTGAAGGCAAAGGAATTTTCAATTTCTGTATATATCATTATCCATATACATAGATGTTTGTGTATATTTGGTTTAGGCCTTAATTAGCAAAATATTGTGATTAACATATTTGTAGGGTCGAGAACGCTTGAATGGCAAGCCATTGTATGTACTTCTGGAGTCCTACTGAGCCTATCCGACAAACGGTGCACTAGCATAACGAGATGTACATTAGAGCTCCATGGATATCTACTTGCACCTGGAATCTTTATTTTTATTATTATTACTATTATTTATTCTCTACTCTCATTAGTGAAGATTGATAAAACCTTGGTGATGGAGAAAGGGCTTTTGATTAAACAAAATGCTATTTAGGATTATTCTCATTTATTTCTTTTTTTTTAATTTAAGAAATGAAATTTATAGACCCTGAATATATTGTTGTCTTGATAAGACATGTGTGGATGGACCCTTTCTAGTTTCTACAAACAGAGATTCCCCCCATTGTCGTGCCTGAAAATCGTGTCTCGTAACAACAGTAGCTTTCTTATACCTGGATATGTATGCTGAAACAAACAATGCGGGATTTGTCCAATCTTCAGGGCAGGAGATGCTTTTAGATTGCGTGTCCACAAAGAGAACAAACATTTAGGAATGGTTGTCACTGTTGAGGAAGAGTTCAATACCGCTGTTATTGAAGGTCATATGTTTTACAACTCAACCATGGATGTAACTTGGGCAGAAAACAACGGTCTAAAAAAACCGTATGTATATTCCAAAAATGCAAATGTCGGTTGCATCTTTCCTTAATTTAAAATACAGATGGCAAAGGTTAAGACAAAAGAGAAGAGGGAGGTTCTCAAGTGTTGTGGAGATCGGTGCCCTTACGTTTTCACTTTCCATTACAATGTCACTGTCGGCTGGTGATTGCAGTGTTTTCAAATTTTAGGAACATTAACATTATCGTATTTGGCAGGTTATAATGCAAGTAACGTTATTCTGGATCTCGCCTTATACGTATATCTTAATGTATTGCAATTTTTTATTTTTTCTTTGTAACAGCCTTAAAATATTCCGAAAACTTGGGAACTCCACCTATAAAAAAAAAAGCCACATTTCAAAAAAATATCTGCATCAGCAACCAACTTGGTGCCTACATGGAAATAACTTAAATTTTAATTAAAGAAAAACAACAATTCAGTTTAACGAGCGAGAACCTTTTACCTAGCGAGGAAAACTAAACAACAGTTCAGTCACCCCTAAATCCCTCGGAACCCAAAAACCGGCTGGCCAATTTCTTCCATGAAATCTGAACATTGTTAAAAAGAAGAATCAAAACCCATTGTTCTTTCTACCTAAACATCCATAGATGTCGCCATTTTGTGTCTTCAAATCTCCAAATAATTTGGATTCCACCATCAAGAGAATTTCACTAACCCCAAATCCTACTGTCACTTCTTATACCCCTTTTGAAGTAGCTAAAGAATGGGAATGAAGTGTGGAAGTGAAGGGGAAATGGTTGTTTGGAAAGATAGAAAATCTGGGAAAGCTTTGAGGAAAAAGAATGTTTTTAAGTAATATTATTTGATCTGATTAAAGTGTTAAGAGACAGAGAAGAGTGGGGATAAAGAAATGAGAGGAGACAAAAAAGGATAATGCAAATTGCAAAATTAAAAATCATTTTAACTGTAGAGGAAAATAACAGAACTTTTATTTTAATTCATATTTTCCATGTCATCCCCACATTGTTTACTAACTTAGAAGAAATCACAACACTTGGCACTTTATAATAGGTTATTAGTGCTAATTTCTTTTTAACTGACGTAGAGTATTTTAGTTAACTAAGCAGAAAAAGGTTTTAAGTATAAATGTGGGAAAAGTAATAGAGTTTGTTGAGCATTAAACCTTTATTTAATATAAATAAATGTAAAAGAAGAAGCAAACAATATAAAATAAAATTTTAACTTAATAATAATTATTGATGAGGTATGTAAAAGCTGTGCACACTTGTTGACTAAAAAAAAATACAGATTTGATTTTTAAAATTCAATCCAAAATTAGTAATCCAATCTAAAATCATTAAAATTGGATTGATGCAAAATTAAATAAAAATCAATTTAAAAATTGTTTGAATCTAATTTAAATTATTGCTTATTTGTATTGATAATAATAATTTTTTATTTCATTTTTCTATTTTCAATTATTTAAGAAATTTTATTTTGAATTAATTAGATTAAAAACAGATAATCAGAGTGGTTTAACTATTACTATGAGTTTTGAGACATTGATGTCAAAAAGTACAAAGAGTATTTTTTTAATTATTAATAATTTATACAATGAAAGTATATAAAAAAAAGTAAAAACATGGAGTGAAATAAGCTAATGTGGAAAGTTAAATAATTAAAGTTTTAAAGATATTAGTATCACGGGCTAATCGGGCATCAATTTATCAATTATGAAATTATTAAAATATTCTTTCGAATATAAAATAAATTATATTTTTTATGAAGATATTTTTATGTTTTTATATAATAAATCAAAAAAAAATTGATTACACACCATGAATGATTATCTTTAATATTGTAACTAAAGTACGAATTAAGTTTTAATAAATATATTTATTATATTTTTTTTACGTACAAACCTTCACTTTATATATATATATATATATTCTACAATATTTTAATCTTATTTATTACTGCCAATTCAAAGATTAGGATGATAATTAACATTTCAAAATTGATATAAAAACATATCACTTTAAATATAGATACAATAGCAGACAAAAAAAAGAAGACGTAACTACACTAATTATCATATCTGCAGGTTACTGAGCATGCACCATAAATACAATCGAAACATCTTTGGATGCATTCCCAATTCTAACGCTGATTTCAGACTAACTTGCAGTAGGTAGAATGGTAATGATGATAGGAGTTGAATGTCTCCAGGGATTTTGAATCTTATATCAGCTGCCTGGGAGATGAATCACCTTTGACCCTGGATTTCTCCTATCTATTGCTTGACTTTTTGTTAATCATTCTCTGTTTGGGTTCAGATAAAATCATGATGGACAAAACATAGAGCTAAAAATATCTATTTTTTTTATTATTAATGATTTTTGGCTTTTTATTCAATTCAAACATTGAATGTATTTTAAAATAGTTATTACTATTTATTTGGCGGCAACTGAAACATGAAGATATGCATAATTTAAATTAAAAGTAAGTGAGATTATTATAGTAACCTAAATATGATACTGAACTTCAATCAAACTCATAATTATGAATTATCACCTAAATTGACATCAAATTCATTATACTGAATGGAAATGGTATTCATGATCAAACCAAAAGCAAACTCCAGACGTTAAATTGGGTTAATTAATTAAATACAAAAGAAAAAGCAAAAGCAAAAGCAAAAGCAAAAGGGTTAGGTACCTGAATTAATTAGCATTTATCAACCCAATTTTTTTTTCTTTTCCAGAATAGTAATCGTAGGGAAAGTTGAAACCAAAAAGAAGAAGAAAAAAATTGTGTTGATAAATGCAATAAAGACGATGCACCCTCCCTCACACAAAAAATAATTATTTTAACAAACATTTAAATCTTCTTCTTTTTTTTTTTTTTTTTGAAAAAGTATTTTTACAATTTGTAGATAATAAGAAAGCAAGGCAACACTGCACGTGGATCGAACACCAGCAACTCGCCGTTGTCTCCACTCACTGAGTCACACCCCACTCGCCCCTCCAGCAACGTCTCGTACCCCAACCCTCCCCGCTTCGAGACTCGTCCAGCAATAACCCGGCAAACCAACATCGCCTTCCTCCCCATCCCACCTCCCGCCCTCTCGTGAGCCCCGCCGCTACCGGAATACGTGCAAATCGCAGCACCTTTCCCGCCGGAAAACAGCCACTTTTCGTTCATTCCGCAGCTCCCTGTAGTGGGACCCAAGCAATGGAACCGCATTACCTCGTTACCGTCGGCTACGCACCTCGCATTTTCCTCGTCGGCAGAAGCTGGGCCACCCGAGCCCGAGCTGGACCGAGTTTTCACAGTCTCTCGGTACTCCTCGAACCTGCTCACCGTCCTTGGTCCATTTTGAACTTTAAAAATCATCTCGATCCGACCCGTGAAAGTCTTGGGGCTCCAACTCGTATGGAAAATAATCTCCACGACATTCCTCGAAGGGTGACCCTCAGGCAGTTCGGTCAGTGCAGGCAGGACAGGGTCAGGGTTCCTAACTGCACGTGAAGGCATTGAACTACTCCGGCGAGGTCGAGGCGGGGGCGGAGTACTATTCAAATCGGATTCGGGTTTACTGCTGGACCTCGAAAGCAGTTTGGGGTTGGGTTTGGTGCCCGATTTCTTGGGTTTTTTCTTGGCCGTTTGGATGACATCCTTGATGCTTTGAGAACTTCGTGTACAACTGGTACTAGGGATCAAATACTTAGGGCTGGGGTGATAAACATCTTCATATGCTCTCGATTTGCATTGCAAAGATTTGACCCACCCGCTCGCCATTCTCGGATCCTTTTTTTTTTTTAGCCAAAGAAAAAATATCGCTCTCCTTTCCTGTTTTGTTCTCTCTCTAACGCTTTGCTCTCATTTTTGTTTGCTTTTTCTTTTTAGTTTGTGTGTTTTTCTTTGGGGGTGGGGGTTTGAGAGTGAGGGAAAAGAGTGGAAAGGAAAGGAGATGGCGGGATATTAATGGAGGAGCTGTGTCTTGAAGGGGTAGAAAGTGGAAATGACGAAAATGTCCTTATGGAACTTCATTACCCACGTGGATTCTGTCTTAGAAATTGTTTGCTTTGGTTCCATGGACAAAAAATTCATTAATGAAAGAAAGCAATGTAACAATGGAAAAGTTATTATTTTCCTTCCTCTTTTTTCCTTTTTCTAGGAAAGTTTGTTACCCACATTTTTTAAAAAAAATTATGGTAAAAATATTTAAGAGATTCTTTAACAATATTGCAGAGTTTTTTTTACCATTAAGGAATGAAATAATTTCTAAATAAACTTAAAAAGGGTTGATTTTTGGGGGTTAAAGATATTGAGTGCCGGTAGCTAGCATTAGCAAATGGTCTACCACTACTACTTGTTAAAGTTTGCTAGCCTATCTCTATCTTTATTCTTTTTATCCATCGTAAAAAGGTACATAGTGAATAATATGCTGTCTAAGCCTTAAGTTTGTCAATGAACAATGAACGGAGTGAAAGTTCCTTTTTTCTTTTTTCTTTTTTTTCTAAATGTTATGCTTTATTACATAAAATGATTAAATATTAAGTCTTTTTTTTTTCTTTTATAGAAAGCTTCCTTTTTTTTTTTTGTTGAGAGAAATGAAAATGCTCCTTCAAATCAAAGAAACATTAATGAATAATTGAACTTTATTTTTATACAGTGGTTCTTGGTGAGCTTGCTGTTTCAATGAAACAGAAAACCAGTAGACCTTGGCTTTCACTTGTATTGTGATACACATACAGATGAGTAAGCCAATAAAAAACAGAGGATGAAACTCCCTCTTGTTCCCATTCCTACATGACTTCTAACCTACTGGATTTCTTTGCCATGATCCAACTTTATATATAAGTTACATACAAAACCCAGTATTATTTTCTAAAGATTCCATTAAATATAGTGTTATTTGAAAAAAGAAATATGTGAGAGAGGGGCCAAATTCAGAGGGTTTGGAATCTTTTTATAGAAGTTTGAACTTTGAAGAGAGAAAAAAAAAACAGATGGAATGAATAGAAAAAAGCAAACTAGGAATGAATAGAAAGAGAATGGAAACTGGCAGAGATTTAAAAAAAAAAACAAGCATCTTGGAAGAGCACTGAAATTCAAACTTATAAAACGACAACCCCTTTTTTCTTCTTTTACCACATTTCTTTTTAATTCTTCTCTTGGTACACACAATTTGGTGCTTACCCCCTTGGGATAATAGACTCTTAGTTATGAAGGTAGGGGACAACATTGAGATTTGCATATATTTTAATCCTCTTAACTATTAAATGGAGAGAAATCATGATTGAATATTGATGTGGATGAAATGGCAAGAACAATTTGAATGCATATATGGATTAAAGAGTGATTAGGTTGATAAGAACAAAGTGAATATTAATTAGAGGGAGGTTAATAAAAAGGAGTGCATGCATGGTAAATATAAGGTCGGGGGGAGTTGGGGTTAGAGGGTTTAGAGGGTGTGGGTGGAGTTTTGCCAGCCTTTGCCTCCACGCCTACAGAATCTTACCTATTTTTCAAGCTCCGGGAACTGCGTTAGATCTTGGCGTGCTTCCTTTCAAACACCCTTCTTCTATGTGTGTTTTTGAATTCTTTTAGGGTATACCAAAACGGATTAGTTTTCGTTTTCTTTCATTTTCGGTATTTGGAAGCTATAAATATATCAATTAAATTTGAGATTGAGTCAAATTAAATCTCATTTCAAGAGGCAAATTCTGCAAACTCTTCTAGAAAACACTTTACTTGCAATAAAACTTAATAGAATAAAAATTGAATAGATTAACTAGGGTTTCTATACCCTTCCCTTGTCATTTTAATTACCGATTAAGAGATAAATAAGTAATTCATGAAAAGTTAATAATTTTTCTTATATATATATAATTGGAAGAACAAAATTATTTAATATCGAGTTAATCTCTAATACCTACTACATAATGTTTTAATATAAATTTTATATGAAAAAAATGGAAGATGATAAAGAAACCGATACAATAACGACCATTTCTATAGGAAGAAATGATAAATAAATAAAGGGACATGGAGTTGAAATATAAGGTGATTAATTAATTATTAATGATAATGAGAATACAAAATAGATGGAGACGGGAGTGAGACCAGAAACCTGAAATTAAGTGTGTGTGGGGAGGATATGAATTTGAATTTTGACATAATTTGACCAAAATAATGAAGGCCTTCAAGTGTCATAAATGCACATATTTTTTTCCCATCCTTTACCCAATAAATGCTCTTTACTTTTCTTAATTCTTACTCTCACTCACACCTTCGTAATATATAATCATATACCTTACATCGTTTGACACGCCATCACTATGTAAAGCTCACCTTCCGGTCATTCAAATTTACCCCATTTTAGCCTTTGAGCAGGAGATGAACTCATTAACTGACTCACAACTTTTTGCATTAAATGGTGATCTACTGCAACGATCCGATTTTAGTTGCTTACGAAATCTAATTTAATAAAATGAGTATGTGATACTATGATAGGAGTAGTTACGGAATTAATATCAGCCAAGTAATTTAATTTAGAAAATTATTAATTAAAGTTTAGAGAGTAAATGGTAAAATTTTAATGTTATTAAGTTTTAAATTGGGAAATATTTGAGGAACCAATTATTAATTAATCAAAGGGATCAAATGATTAATTTAATCATTATTGTGAAATGAATTAGTGGAATTTGATGACAATATTCACTTTTGATTAAATAAGGTTAATTAATGGATTAAACATGTTTAATGGTTCAAAATTAAGTTAATTAAACTTAATCACTATTTAAATATTAGTAAATATATTAAGTGAGAGGAGAAAGATGAGAATCATCACCTTCCTATTTTGTTTTTGTCGTCCAAGCTTGGGGAAGGAAAAGAGTTGTAACACCCTGAAAATTTCTACAGTAAGATATTATCCCTAATATATTAAAATAAGAAAATAAAGTGACAAGAAGAGGAAAATTGAGTTATGTAACTGGAAAGTATATTATGACATATTGATTCAAGAAAGGACTAAATTGTAAAAGTGAGAAAATTTTTGTGACACAATAATAAATACTCAAAATTTGAGGGATTAAAGGTAAATATGAAAATTTTGAAGGACTAATAGTGCAAATATTTTAACGGTGGAATGATCTAGAAACCAAAGAAATTTGATGAATTAAGACCAAATTGAATAGGTAAATAATTATGAGGGACTAAATTGTAATTTTACCAAATTGAGTAATGACTCAAGAATGAAATTTTAAAGGATCACAAAGGGCAAAACGGTCAACTGAAAGAGAGAGGAATCTAAAAAGTAATGATGATGTTGGTGATATTTTATAATTATTTAATTAGATAATTATTATTTATTTAATATTTTAATAAGATATTTTATTATTTTATTATTTTATTTAGTTTATATATATATGTGTGTGTGGAAGAAAAAACACACACACACACACACACCCCATCCATCATCTTACCCATGCACTAACTTGAGAGGAAGAGAGAAAGAAAGAAAGTTTACTTTCTTTACAATTTGGTCCTTCTATCAAAAATTCACCATTTTCACCCAAAAATCAAAAGAATTTCCATAACTACCAAAAGAGAAAAATGTTAAGGAGACTATGGGAAGTTAGAATATCAAGTTGGATTCAAGAAAAGGAAGCTGAAGGAGAGAGAAAATAAAGTTAAAGATTGAAATTAATGGAATAAGGTAAGAACATCAAGATTTCAATACATTTTTAAGATTAATATTATTGAAAAAGCATGGAATTGATGTTAATGTAGAGTTTTCTTATATATGGTCTTATGTTCTTGATATGTTAGTGAAGAAAAAAATATAGTGAAGAAAAAAATAAGAGAAAGTAATGAGAAATAGTGTAGAGAAAGAAAATAAGGGTGTTATAAACATGTGGTAAATAAACATTTTGCACTAAAACAGTTTTGGACAGTAGCAGTAGGCTAACTTTGAAAAATCATCATAAATTGTGAAAATCAAATTAGAGGATGAACAAAATATGGAATTAAATACTATTGAGTCTAGTTTCTTATAGAAGAAAAGGTGTAAGCAATGGATCGTAAATTGTGAGATATAATAAATTTAGTGAGACAAGGTCAGAATGATTTCGGGTTCCCCTGTTCTGATTGGAAAATCATCAAAAATTGGAGAAAAATAATTAGATTCTTAAAGTTATATATTTAAAATCCTGAATAAGTCTATTTTCAATAGAAACAAACGAGAACATCATCCGAATCCTGTACAATGAGATAATTAATTTTTAGTAAAGAAGGGTCGGAACTATCTGATAGCAGAATAAGGGTGACTTTAAAGAATAAACTGGACTTATTGGCTAAACCAAAAATTCTTAAAATTTTATGGTAAGAAGATACGTAAGTCTAGTTTCATATAAAATTAGTGGATCTTAATTTTGAGTTCTGAAGCTCAAGATATAAATAATTTAGTGACAATGATGCAAATGGACAGTTTTGAATATACATATAAGTAAATAGTGAAATTATCGATAATGTTACCTATAGCATGTTATATAAATATAGGATGTGAAATGGAGAGGAGGAGGAGGAGGAAAATATGCATGAATATTCAGCTAGCATGGCTAATTTGCATGTTTTAGGCTCAGGGACTAAATTGAATAAAAGTAAAAATTTATGGGAAATTTTGTAAAAATGTTAGAAATGACCAATTTGCATGAAATGAATTATTTTATTATTTAAAATTATAAAATTGAATGAAATTATTAACTTAGTTCAAGATCGGGGAAAAACATGTTTTAAGGATTAAATTGAAAAGTGTTAAAATTATAGAAAATTCTGATATTTTATAGAATTCATGGGTTGTTATCAATTTGTATGAGAATAATGGCTGGAAATAAGGATTAAATTGCAAGAATTTTATTTTTTTGAGCCTAAAGATGAAATCGTCATTAATTAAAAGTTTAGAGACAAAATGGTAATTTTGTTTAGAGCATTAATTGAATGTATTAGAATATGAAATAAGTGAAAACGAATATCAAATTTATTTATAAAGATCCGGATGACTTGAATACGAGACTTGAAAGTGGAAAAGAAAAGATATCGGATTAATGAAATTATAAACATGAACAAGCAACGAGGTAAATTAGTGTAATTTGAATTGTATTTTTAAATGCATGAAATATCGATATAATGAATTATCTGATTTATGTTTATGAAGAAATGGCAAGAGAATGATATTTATCATGACATGTAAATATGTGATTATATTTGATACGTCGATACAAGAAAATTAAGTATATTGAGACGAGTAATAAATTCAAGTAAAACATGTCGAGAAAAATAAGTACGTTTAAGGGGCAATATGTTTGATTTTAATTTGTTCCAAATATGAACGTTAGATGAAATAAAATATCTAATAAATAAATCGGTAACTCTGGTAATGCTCCGTAACTCTATTCCGGTGATGGATTCGGGTTAGGGGCGTTACAAGAGTAATTTCTTTTAGTTTCTTTTACAATTTGGTTTGAAATCCTTAAGTTAAATATGTTTTTTCTTTGAAATTGTCATGTTTTTAGGATCATCTAAGCTTAATTAAGCTTACCCATGCCTTAGATCCGTCAATTGTTAAATGTTTATCAATTTGCCATTACTGGGTATTTGATGGAAATGAGTTTGATTTCGATGAGAAATTAAAGTATGAGTTTTGAGCATGTTAGGACTAAGTTGAAAATTAGAGACAAGTGTTGGACTTGATTAGAAATTCTATTAAGCTATATAATTAGTTTGGTGATATTAAAGACTAAAATGAATAAATTGAAAGTTGTTAAAAAATTATGCTATGGATTAAAAGTACAAGATTTTTAATGAAAGGATATGAAATTAGAATTTGATCTGATGATAAATACTGAAAAATATTAGTATTTTGGATATAAGGACTAAAATGAATAAAATACAAAATATGTTTGATTATGTGTTTTCAATGTGATTGGGTGAAAACCAATATTGTTTCTATAAAGAATTATCGTAAGTAGCTAAAAAAGACATGGGACTGTCCCGAGAAAATGAAAATGCAAGGATCATAAACGAATAGCTAATACGTTTGGTGCTTTCATGACTTGTTTTAATTCATATTTTAACTAAGTAATAAATTGAGTAAGGTGACTAAGTAATAAATTGAGTAAGGTGACATTGGTGCTTTGTCTCATAAAAGTTGAGTTCTACTTGTGACTTGATATTTAATTGAATTGTTACTTGATGAAATATGTGATTATAGCATAAATGATTATATGAATATGATGATTTGGTATAAATATGTGAAAATATGGTCACGAGAAGAATGAATGTAACTGAAATTGTAAGTATGAACTCACATTTAAATGACATGTAAAAGATAAGCTAAAGCATTGAAATATAGTATGTATGTGAAATGTAAAATATGTTTAATATTCATTTAACTTAATATTCTTGCAACAACCCGTTTTTCAGTGGTGTCAGAAACGGTGATTTCGGGATCACAATTCCAATTAATGAGTCAATAAATATTATTTATTTAATATTTACAAGTCTATTAGAGTGTCATATTAAAGTTTAGTTCAATGATTTTGATGTTTAGTTGGTTAATTAGGTAAAAAAGACTAAATCATAAAAGTTGAAAAAGTTAATCCCTATTAATTTAAATGTGCTAAATGACTAAAGAAGCATGATTGGTTCGCTTTATATGGTAATTAGACCATAATAAATAGTAATTGACAATGTATGCATGTATTGGATGGAAATTTTAAATGAATTATAAGGGTAAAATGGTAATTGAATAAATAAAATCATAAACAAAAGAAAACAAAGCTAATATCTTCTCCATTTTAACTATATCAACCGGAAAACACCATTATTGTACAAAGAAGAACCGATCAAGCTTGGTTCTTTGCATGTAAGTGAATTTAGCTTCTGTTTTTAGTGAATTCTATGTTTTTGAGATTGTTATAGCTTTATCTAACTAGTTTAGGGACTGTTTTGTAAAACTCTTAAAGGTTATGATACCTTCCATTAATGGTTTTTAGATGTTTTTGAGGTTAATTGATAGATTATAAGCTTGATGTTAAAATAGAACTATTTTGTATAAGCTTGATGTTAAAATAGAACTATTTTGTAAAGTAATTTTAGTTTGTTTTGAATTCAAGGACTAAATTGATAAAATATTAAATTTAACAAGAAATTATTGCAATTTTTTTGTTAGTTAGGTGCTGTTAAGGAACTATATTGAATTCGGCACTAAGGTTTTAGGTTGAATTGTGGAAAATATATAAATTTCGATTTTAAGGACTAAATGGAATAAAAGGTAAAAGTTAAGGGAAATATCGTAATATATTACTAAATGGTTATATGCATATTTTTTTATATTATAACGTATTTTGAATCTTTAATTGAATTAAATTATTATATAGATCAAGAAAAGGATCAAAATCGATAAATAAACACGAAAAGGGGAAATTTGCTGAGTAGTCCTTGGTGTCGTGTTTGTTGTTGTTTCAGTTTAGGTAAGTTCGTATAATAAATAAATTGATTTATATTTACCTTTTTGGTTTAATGTAACACCTTCGACCCGATCAGATTGATCAAATCTGGGTCTCGGGTGTTACCATACGAATACAGACATAAATTTAACTATTATTTCAAACCACGATAATTACAAATTCAATTAATCACATAAACACAATGACATATACAAAGATAAGTAGAATAAATTAATTACAAAATTTATCATCTAATATCATAACTTATTACATTGATCCTAAGTATAGACTTATATGTAGCACTACTAATTGCTAAAACGCCACTAGACTTGCTCTTGTATGCATAATAAACCGATATGCCACTTCCTTAGCGTAGTCCCAACATCGTCCCTCATGGCGTAGTCTCTCAGCATACTAATATGTAACAAAACATACACACAGATAAGTTCATAAGAACTTAGCGAGAAAAACGCCATTAACCCTAGTTGATACACGAACAATGTAGCTGATGATTCATAATGTCTATTTTACTGTTATATGACATCTGACTTTCTTCTGGCGAATACTTTCCACATTCTGATTTTTTTGTAAATTTACTTTTAACCCATTTCTATTTCCCATCGATGATTCCAGTTCTTCATTCATATATTCCAATCTTAATTTGCATATATTCACTCAAATTCCATTAAGATGACCAATGCAACCAGTAAGTCATTTCATTTGCAAACTTAACCAAGAATCAATAGTACAATCCTAATTCCTGAACAAGCACAAACAAAGGTGACAAATACATTCTTCAAACATATAGATTGAACATCTTTTCATGACATTTTTACCTTGCAATTCCCTTATACATTTCTAAATCTCTTTAGACCTTTACCTTCACTCATTACTTATGTAACGACTCAAAAGTCATTAGTATAGAAAAATCCAATTTTGTGATTTCGTTTTTGTATATCGATGTTGTAAATATTTTTATTAAATATTTACAGAGTTATGTTGTAGGTGAATTAAATTTTGATTAAATAATTTCGTTGCTTTAGTGCTCAATTTAAGTACAAGAACTAAATCGCGTAAGTGGTAAAAGTGTGGTTGTTATTAAATTAAAAACTAAATTATAACTAAGGGATTTATCTAACAAATAAACCATTATATAAATGGTTACTATAGTGGCCGGTTATGATTTACATATGTGTTTCATATATATTATAAAATTTTAAAAATTTTAATAAATAGATAACAATAAAAAAGAGGGTAAGGAAAAATCGGGAAAAGAAAAGAGAAGAAAAGGGGAAGAACATTTGTTCTTCTTTTCTCTTCATCTTCCCCAAAATGCTGAAACCCCAGAGGAGAAAAGGGAGAAAGGAATTCTTTAAAATTTCTTCTTTTCCTTAACTGTGAGAAGGGAAATCGATGGTGAAAGGAAAGGGGAAAACTTCATATTTTCTTCTATATTATATATATATTATCTGTACTTTTACTTTTCTTTTCTTTTGTTGGTCCGAATGGATGAAATAAAAAGGAAGGTCGGTTGCATGGAGGGAGAGGCCATGGATTTGGCATATTAAATAGTTGTTTCTTCATATGAAGAAGCTTGAGAGGTGGGAGACGGTTAAAGTGGTAAAGGCAAGGAGAAAGTTTGTGCTCGTAACAGCAATTTGGGGAAGAATTCGGTAAGTATTCCTTGAAATTTACACACACTTACTCATTTAGTTAATTGACAAGTCGAATTAAACTAGTTGGTGACTTCAATTAAGTCGTCTGAATTTTATTATTAAACTGTCAATTAGCTACTGTTGATTTTCGGTTAGGAACAAATAAATCATGTTGGAAATTTGAAGAAATGGTTGTATATAAAAAAAATGGCTGCTGTTGGTTATGGTGTGAGTTTAACTTATTTCTTGAATGATTAATTGTACTCTAATGCTGGTATGTGTGATGAAAATTAAGAGAAAAGTCTTGATGATTGTTAGTTGTTGAGTGAACTGTCGAGGCATGCAAACTCCATGCATGCTGTCCGAATATGACTTTTTGTAATGAAATTAAGGTAACCTGCTACTGCAATTGATTAAATATTAATGTCCTAAGCTGAAATTAGAAGATGTCATAGTTATAATTAAGATGTCCTACTGTTTAATCTTGATTAAAATGCAAGTATTTATGCTGTAAGGATTTATGTTCTCTTAAACCGTTATTTGAAGCGGATTAATCGTCGTAAATTAAACGGTCTTAATAATGAAACTGTGGTATCTTCAAACAACAAATTGAGAGGGGTTATAGCTGTGATTTATAGTGCTTTGGTGCCGTGGTTAAAATGTATAACTCTGAGATTGATATTGATGATGTGCCGTTAATGAGTAAATTGTGTTTTATTTGCCGAATGACTTGTTATTTTAGAAGTACAAATTGAGTCTAGATTAGCTAGATTAGTTTATTGTAAGTTTAAATGCTGCTCGAAAATAGTGTAAAAATTACTGCTATCCAATTTTGTGCCCCTATTATGCTGTCCAAAATTTGAACAAATTAATGGTTCTATTTTCATGTCGATTGAGGGCTGTAAAGATAGTCCCATTTGTTGCATTATGCTGTTCAGTTTTGGGACCAAATAATTGAGTGTTATTGGATTAAAAACCATGGATTATTACTGTGATGAGCTAATAAATTTTAATACTATTGAGTGTGTTCTTCCGGGATACAAATGCCCTGCATGTTGCTGTCTTGTGCTATCCAAAATAGGACAAATTGAATGTGCTTGTGAGTGAGTTTTTCAAAGGAAACTTTGCAAATTCTCATGTTTAAATTCTAATGTTTGCATGCAGGTAAGCTATGGTTGTAGGGGTTGATAAATCGAGTTTAGTAGCTAAAATATTATGTTCTTCTTACTAAGTTCGGTTGTTAGTAGTGAAGTAAAAATTTGACAATTAAATGCTTAGATGACTGCTGGAAACTACAGCTTGAAAGCTCATTATTCCAGTATGTAAATACTGATTTGAATGTGCTGTAATATGTGGAGCAATTGGTCTGCTGCATGTATGAAATAAAATAAAAGAAAACAATAGTTGTTAAATATTAGTTTTTGTTGCTGATCGGAAGGGTTAAATTCGTTGTTAAAGGGGATGTAAATTGGTGTTAATTAAGCTGTTCGGATGGGGCTAATAAAACAGTTTGAATGTGATGCTATTAAGCTGATTTAATGTCTTGTAATGTTGAAGATTTGATGATGTCCGAAGCATAAGTTAAAGCTATACAAAACCGAATAGAAAATATTGGTTGTCATTTTTTTAACTTGGCCGCTGCCCTTAAGGGACATTTGCGGTCCGAATGATGGAAATATCGAAATTTTAGTATATAATTTCCTACCTAAATTAATTGATAGCGAGCTTGAAATTTATATGTACTCGAATGTTTTATATTCACTGTCCATTATGCTGTTATTTATACTAATATATTGAGTTAACTAAGTTGTCCAATTTTTGATGTTATATAAATAGCCATATATGATAGTTGATAATGGTTTGTACTATGCAGATGTTTGATGTTGATGATGCTATGTGAATATTTAGATGAAGTTATAAAGTTTTTTTTTTGTGTGTGTGTGAACCGGTATATATATAATTGGAAAATAGGAACGAATAAATAGGTTAATAGTGGAGATACTGATATATATATATTAATCATGACTTGGTCATGGGTCTAAATGTATGATTTTATTTATTTATTTGTATTGGAATGAATGTTTTCAGTTGCTCCGGCAACAAATGTGATATTCTGTTGTTTGGATCCGATGATTGGGTCAGGTATTGGGTGTTACAACTTACTTGTTCCGTACTTACCTGGAATCCAGTAGATACCTTAATATTCTAATTTCACTGTTCTTACTTAAGGCCATACTGAACATGCTAAATCATTTAATATGGAACCCCGTCATACGGGAAATCCCTCAGAATGTGCCACGCAGGCACCTCTTTTAGATCACACCACAAACCATTTCTTTACGATTTTTCCACAGGCAGTTCTTTCAGAGTACACCTGAAAGGCAGTTCATTTACAATACGCCACAAATGTTATTCTTTTAGAATTTGCCACAAAGGCTACTTATTCAAAGTTTGCCACAAAGGTTATTCTTTCAGAGTTGGTCACGTAAATGCTCACAAAATGCCAACTAACTAGACATTTCAAGACTGTCGTGTTTGCGATATGAATTTACTTAAACTCATATCACATGATTCTTGCCCGTCACTGCTTCGAGACACGCACATAATCCCCGGCGACATATGTCGTCCTTAATTCCTTTTTCAGATATTGCCATGGCCATGGATTTTTCTTTAGAGTTTTATATCAGAGTTTGTGTTTTTTTGTCTCGACGGGCTTCGTCATATACCACCGCGATGACCAGACACAAACTTACTTTATAGATTTTTCAAGCACTGCCACAATTTAAACCCAATACTTCAATTCCCTAACATACACCCTAAAGAACACACTTCTCCTAGCCTACATTCCGGACAGACATATACAACCATACTTTCACAACTCAGTACATATACGCCACACATCACATACTTGAATTTATCAAATTCTTTTCCAAATATACATACTATCCCCAACAAACATTCATACACTCATATATTTTCTTTAGTGATCATTCGTATAGCCACATATATAACATACTCAAACTATACTGTCTATGTATCAAAATTCATAGTTCGATCAATCTCTTACAAACATACTTCGCTGTGAACAATATACATGCAAGAGTTAGTGTAGAACTCTCCTAACACTCACGACCAACAACTTAAGCTCTAGGCTCAAACATCCATTATGAAACTACAACAACCACCTCTTATAGAACATAGGAATATCGTCAAAGACTCATTCAAAAACAATTCCTTATTTTTTGAACACTGATAACCACCATGCAGAGCCTCGTACTTTATTCTACTACTCATATATTCTTTATAGACTACTTTTTCTGAGTTTAATATGCAAAGTCATATTACTTACCCAGACATGCAATAAATATTGAGCAGATCCAAGTTACAACATCTAGCTTAAAGAAGAAAGAAATGTTTTTGGTTCCAAAAAAAAATCAGATAGTAGTATTTTAGAAGAAGGAAGAAGAAGAAGAATAACCCTCTATCTCTAAACACATACACTTATATAGATATTCCAATTTTCTTATAAGAGCCCAACACTTGTCACCTGAATTTAGAGCTTGTTTTTCATAATGGCCTACAAAATCTGAGAATGAAATAAATGAAAATTTAATATTTTAAATACACGGTTATACAATCTAGTTGACTCCTAACTAGATTATCTTGTATCATAACTTGAACAGTACTTTAGACATATAGGTGCACTATACCTCTGGCTTGAACTCATACCATAACTACCTTTTTACTCTACTGTTATCATTAACTTACATAAAGATCTGTTAGATCTCAACGAATAGTACAAACATCTCATTGAGTGATCAAAATCACCTCAACAAAAAAATATCTACTCATATCTCTCTACAAAAAATAAAAAAATAAAAAAAATTTCTCTATAAAAAGTCTAATTGGACCCCTTCTTCTATGGTTGGAAATGAGAGTATTATTAGAATACCATTGAATCAAGAGGTAGATCCAAAGAGTAATTTGTGTGCGTTTATATTCGGAGGAAATCTAAATTTTCTTTAAATTCTATGAGAGGTGCATTGAAATTCACATGACCCTTAAACCCTAAAGGTTAATAGTTGGTCCCATGCCATCTCTATTGTCCATGTTATAGAGACATTCCTATCTAGCTAATCGGATGTGACCCCTGGAATCTCCTCGTTCATATTTGGCTATACAATTTGGCTATGTGTACTAAAACCTCTTTGATTTGATCTAATCATTTAAACCTTCCTCACTTTGATTTTGTGAAAATAAGTAGAATGTTATTGCATTTTTAAAGTTTACAAAAAACAAATGGATAATCTAGTAGATTTAAAGGCTGATGGTATGTCAAAATGTACACACTTTATCTCATGGTGTTGTTTTAACAAGTTGGAGCTATTATGTTTAAATTTGATTATATTAATTGCCCAAAAAATTCTTTAGTACATGAAATTAAAGTTATTAATTTGGTAATTTAGGTATTAAACGTTTTGATATTTACATTTGAATAGCTCAAGTGTTTAATATTAAACTGCTTAATTCAATTTGGTGAATAGAAAAGTTTTAAGATACAAAACAGTAATCGCACACATTTGGGATAATAAAGATGCTGGTCCAATATATCTTATTAGATCCATTAAATTGTCCTACAAAGCCCATAACAGGGCACTCATAATTAGCCCGAAAAGGCCCATATTATAAACGGCAGCCTTATCATCCAATCACACCCAAACAGGCAATCCTATGAAACAATTCACGTTTTAACTGTAAACTGTATTTTGTGAGAGTTGACCCTCCACTCACTCAGTTACCTACCCACGCCGCCAATGGGGTCGCCGGAAACAACCACTACATCATTCCCATCTTTCCTGAAGCCCCTAATAACCATAGACGCCTCGGTTTCACTCTTCCTCCACACACTCTTCAAGCCTATCTTCCCAATTTTCCTTCTCCTCCTCCTCGAATACTCCGCCGATTTCTGGTTCTCCTTCCCTGTTTCCCTCTCTCTGTTCCTCGCTTCCCCTTCCTTTTCGTCTCTATTCATCCCTTTCATCCTCGGCCACCTCCTCGATCTCGCTTTGATCGGCCTCATCAAACTAATCTTCCGCCGTACCCTTCCTCATTACAACCCAAACATGTCCCCTGCTGTTCGCGCTGATAACTTCTCATTCCCTAGTGGCCACGCTTCAAGGGTTATGTTTTTAGCTACTCTCTTCCACCTTATTTTTCAAAACCACGGGGGACTCATTTCAGATTTTATTCTACGGTAGGTTAAATTTCAACCCGATTTTTTTCTATTTGGCGTATGGGTTTGGGCTATTCTGACTGCTATTTCAAGGGTTTTGCTTGGAAGGCATTTCCTTTCCGACGTTTTGGCCGGGGCATTTGTTGGGGTGCTTGAAGGGATTGTTGCGTTTCGGTTTTTGAGATTTTAGAGAGCGTTCTCAAAGGTATGGGGTTTGATTTTTTGTTACTAATGTTTGTACTTTTTACATGGGGGAATTGTTTTGCTTTGTAATAATTGATTTCAAAGTTGTTGATAATTGAAATTCATACTATGTATTTTAAGCTAATTATTTATCACTCTTTGGATTGCTTTCAAAATTGTACAATTTATAAGCTTGAGAACTGTTTGCTACAATGTTTCTTTCGTTTTCATGAAGCGTAAGGTTACATATAGTTTCATTTGCCACACGGCATTCTAAATGAGTTTTACCAGATCATTTTGGCATCTTTTCTTACCATAGTCACCTTTTGAAGTTATTTTAGTCCTTGATTGGCTGAGGGAGATAATTCATTTTATGAACACAATATGTTTTGTTATTAATTGAATGAAGCTAGTTGCATAATTCCTCATGTAAATCAACCTAGTCATGATCCATTTGGAGTTTGATTGATTCTATAAAAATCGGTGGCCTCCTTTTGACTTGATAGCGATGCTTTCCTATAAACCATTGAATCATGATTCAAGTTACAAATGTGTATTCTACCACTATTATTTCACACGTGAAGGGTTTGATTGTAAGGATGTTTAATCGATTTGTATGTATTTCTTACTGCAATACTTTGGTTAGCAAGGCAGATATATTTGTATATTGTAATTGTTTTATGCACTTGGTAACTTAGAATTTAGTTAAACATGATTAGCTTGCCCTCTAAGATCATTTCATAATCGTAAAGGACATATACAGGCAGGAAGGTATTGTTTAATATTTCAGTTGCTTCATTGCTATGGCTTGCTGTAGGTGCATTTTTAATAAAACAGATGACCATTGTTACTGCATTTAATTGGAAGTTTTCCTCTTCATTATTGAATTGTTGACAACTATGCAAAAAGATTACTTGGATTTCCTCGTTTCTTTCATTAAAAATGTCATGAATGCCAATTTTAAGTTATTTTTTTCATCTGTTTATAGGGTTGAGTTTTGTTGCTAAATTTTGTACTTACTGTCTACATGGGGGAATTCTTTTGCTTTGTGATAATTGATGCAAAAGTTGTTGATATTTGGAATTCAAACTATGTATTTTAAGCTAATCAATTATCACTTTTTCAAAATTTTGTTTTGATGTACAATTTATAAGCTTGAGAAATGTTTGCTATAATGTTTCTTTTGCTATCATGAAGCGTAAGGTTGCATGTAGTTTCATTTGCCAGTCAGCTTTCTAAGTGAGTTTTAGCAGGTCATATTGGCTACTTTTCTTAGTAATGTCACATTTTGAAGGTCTTTTAGTTTTTGGTTGGATGAGGGAGCTAGTTCTTTGTATGACCACAACATGGTTGTTGTCAGTTGAATGAAGTTAGTATCATAATTCCTCATGTAAATCAACCTAGTCATGATCCAACACTTTATTGATGTTGAGGAGCTGGAGTTTGATTAGTCGTATAAACTCAATGACCTTTTCATAGAGAAGCTCGTGTATCAACCATTAGAAATGACTATTCGATTTACAAATGTGTATGCTATCACTATTATTTCATACATGAAGGGTTTGATAGTAAGGATGTTTAGTCAGTTTGTATATGTTTTCTTACTTCCAAGATCATTTCATAATTGTAAAGGATCTGTACATCCAGGAAGGTATTGTTTGATATTTCAGTTGCTTCATTGCTATAGCTTACTGTAGATGTATTTTTTACATATTGTAGATGATCATCGTTACAGCAATTAAATGGAAGTTCTCTCCTTCATTTTAAATCGTTGACAATTATGCAAACAGATACATGAATTTCCTTGTTTCTTTAATTAAGTGATGAAAGATGCCAGTTTTAAGTTCTTTTCTTTTCTTTTATCTATTAACGGTACCTCACTTTTAAAACCATATAAAAATCTTCCATCAAAAGATTTATCTCTGGAGTGTTTAGTGATGGATATATCTGGATGGTAGTGTTAAATGAAATTTACTGTTCTCTTTTCCTAGTCCAGCCTTACTAGTGCCTGTTGTTATAATAATTTCAATACCCTTTGATTGATCCAAGGTGATTTGTTTGTACCAGATATTATTAACATATATAACAATTGTCTCTGGTTATTTTCTGATGAATATTTGATAAACATTTTCTTTGAGGTCTAACTAGATTAACAGGTAATGAAAATCATCCATCCTAGATTGAGAACAATTTTTTATATTTTTCTTGAAACATTTTTTGGTTATTCAATTTCAGTTTCTTTGTGCAAATAGACATGTAAAAGCTACTTATTGGCCTTATAAACTTAGTACATATTCCTTCCCAAGAAAATTTTATGTCATTGCCTTGTATAGAATCACTTATTAGGTTGTTATTGGACCGACGTTAATGCTGGCAGTAGTGAACTTTACGGTAAATATTGAAGGTTCTATCGCAAGTTGGACTAAGCCAAATGTTTCAATCTAACTGTTGCTTATAGTCCATCTTTTTCAAGCGCTTGCCTTCTTCTTCTTAGCCCATTCTTGGTATTTGAGAACTGAGAATAGTGGATGCTAAGTCTAAATGGAAACAGTTTTTCTCAGAGTTTCCGATCAAACAATTCTTTTTGTTCCATAACAGGTTTCTAGGTAAAACAGCAGTCCTCTTTGCAAATACATATTTCACACTGCTGTTTTGGTGTATTTTATTTTATTTCTATGGTATTGATGTGAAGGTGATGCAGCTCATTTGTCGTAGCTCCGACTGGTTTGTCCTTTTCTTAGTAAATGGGGTTGATCATCCTTTTAGTCTTGCTGCAATTGCCGTATATATTTGAGAAGAGATATTCGGTGTGCCCAAAGATAAGTATACTTGTCCACCCCAATTCCAGAGAAACATTATTATCAATATCCATATTAATGGAATGTAGCTTTTGCTTCTTCTAATTCAATCCCTTCATCCGTAAGTCTCTTGTCCTTGTACACATACCACCTAGCAAACACCAAGTAAATTACCAAGTTCAAACAACTCAGGATTGCCAAAAGCCAGTAGAAGTCATAGAGCCTCCCTTGGTTCAGATTGTCTGGCAGCCATGGATGCTTGGTTCCAGTCACCTTGTGAACTATAGTAACCAGCACAGAACTAACGAAAAACCCTAATGAAAGGGTACTTAAAAACAAACCAGTGCTCATTGTTTTCATCCCTTTCGGACATTCCCTCAAGAAAAAATCGAGCTACCCTATGTATGTAAAGGCCTCCCCAGCCCCGACCAGAAAAACTGGGGGATCAGCCAGAACACGCTCATTGGGATTTGAGCTGATGGATCATTTGTAAGTCCATGTGAGCTTGCGGACCTCAATCGCTTGATTTCCGTCAGTACAGCTACTATCATTGCTATAATGGATAATATTAAACCCACCCTGATCCTCTGCAAAGGAGTTAACCCTTGTGGGTTTTTAAGCACTTTCCTTGCAATCGGAGCAATGATTTTGTCATAAATTGGGACAGTCAAAGGAATGCTGCCGACGAAGAAAACTGTGAGTGACGCTGGTGGGATCTAGAATATGCCAATGTGACGGTCCATGGTCATAGCTTGAGACACGGAAAAGGTTGTCATTTGGGCATAGACGGTCCAAAATATGATAGTGGTTGCCCGAATGGGTAACATCCTTACCACCAATTTCACTTCTTCAACATCTGTTAAGGTAGCTAAGTCACTTTCATTCGGATTTTGTGTTTGTAACTTTGTAATATATATATAAGTCCTTAGGTTGACTTCAAAATAAGGTTGAAGCCCTCTTTACATGTACATATAGAATATGGTAAAGAAACAAGAATAATTTCAAGCAAAGAAAGTTAAGTTCTTTGCTTTTGCTTCAAAATTATTAAGTAGTATTGTGACTGGTACTTGTTTTTTTTTGAAGGAATTATCTGGGTTTGATCGATTTGGGGAACTAATATTTGATGCCCAATACTGGAAACCCATCTTTGAAATGTGATCCCCCTAAGAATTAATCAATCCTTGGTGTGATGTTAAATATAATAGGACCACACAAGCTTCTTTAAAATTGTGAATATGTTTATTATATGTACAGAATCAAAGAAGTTTGGCTTGCAACGAGGTTAGAAACATGTTTTTGTAATAGATGGGTAGCATGCCAAGAATGACCTTTCGTTCATCCGAGAAGTGAAGAAAAATGAATATTCTTTTGTTTGAGGATCAACTAAAAAACTGTTCAACCTTTCAATTATTGTTTTATATATATACATCCATGCACCTTGCAGGATTCTATGTCAATAGGCAGAATATAACAGCACAAAAATCCATAGCAGGGTCTCTTAAATTTTAGGATCGAAACTCAGGGGAAAAAAATGCATATCATATAAAAAATATAGCACAATAACAATGGATGCTGCTTGCATTTGAAGCAATCACGTGAAGATAATCCTTTGCTCTACAATTTGTAAGCCAATCTGTTCCCTTGTCGGCCAGTTGGACAAACATGGGATCCCATCGATACCGCTCCCTAGCTTGGGGCGCAATTAAAAACATTTTTTAATTAATCAAAGGACCCCAGATGCTCAAACATATCACGTTACAGATAAGACAAGCCCAGAATCTCTTTTTCTTTTGTGGAACCCATAATAATTTAGAGCTACAGTATTGTTTGTATTTTGGATAATTACATCATCATCATCATATTTAAGGTATTTAATGAATTCCGTTAAGTTAATAATTCATATTATAACTTGTGCATTGTGTGTCGTTGTTCATGCCATATTTTGTTAAATGTGTATTATGTCTTTCTTACCATATTCCTGCAATATCGACGAGATTAAGCAATGAAGGGTTCAACATATATTCATCTTGATAAATAAAGCGGATTCCTTTTGATTGTGAAGTGGATAACCATGAAGCATGAAGGATAAACATGACATGTGCCTAGTTTCAGGGTAGTATGTCAGTTTCGACATCCATATCATGAGGAAATGGACAAGTTATTGACTGAGATGCTATTTCCCCACAATGTTCGTATCAGAGATGTAAATAAAAAACCTCATCGGTTTGATGTCACAGTCGAATTCAATAATAGCATTATGTGGCTTGAATTATATAGCTACAAGTGGTTGATATAAAATTTAAGCAACCAAAGAAATATACCTGTTATTAAAGCCTTTTACAACACTAGTTGAAATGTCGAACTATACACAATACCAAGCAACGAAACAAAAATTAGCCAATAATAAATAAAAGGTTATCCTAATGTGTTTTTATAATTATGACCCATATATCAAAGGCAATTAAAGAATGTCCACAAGTGTCAAAAAAGATATGGTTACTATTAATAGAGCGTTCAGTAAGGTGAACAGACTTAACTGGGGATGGTGAAGGTGTAAAGTGATGATTTGAATACAAGATTTCGTGAGGATCGATCGGGAGACAGTCTGGTTTGGTGGCTCGTGATCTCTTTTTCTATTCCTTACTGAATAATATTACCTCTAACTCATACATTAAAGTCTCAATCCCCATGTTTTTTAATCATTTCATCATTAAACACCCCTAAATTTCACAATCCAGATTAAACCAAATATCTTATAAAATGAAAAAAAGAGAGGAAATTCAATCATTTACACTTTGATTGCCTTAAACACCCCCAAATGGTTGATGATTATCTATCAGGTACTGGTCCGCCACCTAACCTTATATTGCCGACTTTTAAGATTGCACGTGTTCCTAATTAACTATACTAGTTTTAATCTCGATTGTATTCTATTATTTAGATTAGTGGGAATCAACATAAAAATTTTGTGGTCCAATTTCTTGTATCCTTGTTTTATTAGCCTAGATCAAGATTTCACTTTTGATTCAATACAAAATTTTAGAAGGTAATGAAATTCATCAACTTCTCTTAACTTTACGTATTAAGATTAGTCAAGTTAACGTGTTCTTCATATTACTTTTTATGAAAATATTTGTATGAAGCAGCAAAAATAACATGTTTAGCATGTCTTAATTATTTGTCCTCTATTGTTCGTGTTTAGAAATGAAATAAAACTAAAGATTGGTTTTCAAAAAGAATACTAATCAGAACTGCTTGCTGTGAGGCAACTTTTGCTTATTCTTCTTGTTATTCAGTCCCTCAGTTGTATCATTAATTTCGAAAAGCAGCGATGAATCAGATGGCAACTCCAAATGCTCTTCTTCCACGCAGCTACAAACACTGCGACAATTTGGGTTAATGGGCTCCCAACCAATTTCTTGAAACGGTAGCGCTTGGTACCCGATAGAAACACCACCAACCCTATCACGATTGCACAAGCACAAATATCGTAGCCCCATTCACGTCCTAGATTGTCTTGGATGTACACCAGTACGGTGACTGAACCAAGTGAGCTCTGACTTGAAATTTCTTAAGTATCAAAGGGGCACACGGCCTCGGCACACGCCCATGTGGCTAGGACGTGTGGTAAACTGATTTTTCACCATTTTTAAGCCATTTTCACACGATTTTAACACATGACCGTGCTTAAAACCCGTGTCCTTCACACTACCAAAACACACGGCCATGTCTTTTGCCTGTGTACTAACCTGACTTCATATTTAAGGATGCAGGGGTCACACGGTCTATCAACATACCCGTGTGCAAGTCGTGTGTCTCACACGGTCTGATCACACGCTCGTGTGACAAGCCGTGTGGACTCAAAATGAACCTTATAGTTCAAGTTTACCAACCCTACAAACCTTGAATAATAAGCAATTTAAATACAATCTTCAACCAGTCCAAAACATGATTAAACATATCTAATACACATTAAAACCATCAAAACAACAATTATTATATGTATTTTATTAACCATTCAACAAAGAAACTTCAAAATTTGTATTTAAATTCCATTTAAATCAATTTAAAATGGACTATATTATAACACATACATTACATTTGTTAACTATCCGTTAACATTCTTTACTAACATTACTTATATTCAAAATAACATCAAAGATAACCTAGGTACATGCCATTCCTCAAGATAAGATACATCACCAAGTATTTGAGTTCGGGAGTTGGCTTGGATGCTGAGATGTTATTTACTTTGTACCTAACCTGCACAAGGAAACAAACCGTGCGCTGAGTATACATTCAGTGATATTTTTATAAACCAGTACTTAATATGTAATTTAAACATAACTGTAAATTCTAACAATAAGAACTTCGCAAAATTTTCATTCAATTATCCTTATATCATTGTAACATGTATCAATAAAATCATATTCAGTAAGAAAATATAGTTTCAATCAGCATCTTTCAATATTCAGTACAGTAGTTTACCCCTATTAACATAACTCGGATCTGAACGGATATACGGATCCAACCCACACACCGAGATATTATATAGTGTTTCATCGGTCGAAGCCGGAATACACCGTAACAGTAACAATAACAATAATAGTAATAGTAACAGTAACGGTACACAGAGTACCTCATCGGAACAAGTCTGAAACAGTAACAGTAACAGTAACAGTAAGGCGACACTTATAGTGTCTTATCGACACAAAGTTGAAATATCCTGAATACTTCCAATCTTATGGCATGCCAATTATACCCGACTAGCCCGACACTGTTAATAGGGTTTCCATTTCACTTTCAATTTTTTTTATATAACAGTTATTGCATTTCAAAAATAACAATACTTACCTTTTATATATTTGCTATACATAATAAAGTAATACATACAACACTTAATTTAAAAGCTTAGTTTATAGAAATACAAACCGTTGTTCTCGAGTTTATTCGTTATATTCGTTCACTTTCTTTTTTCCCTTCTTCAATGACGTTTTCGGTGCTACGTTAGCTACGGAAAAATTAACATTTAAAATCATCAATACATATCATTTAATAACACACTCTTCTATTTTCCATGTAACTTTTACATAAATTTCATTTTAGTCCTTCCACCATAACCATTATTTCTCTTCAACTAAATCTCATATTTTCATTTAATACCTATTTTAAACAAGTTTCAACTCTTAATATTCAATATAAAACATCAATTCTACTATTTAAACAATTTAGTCCCTACTATAACAAAACTTATATCTCTCTTTACAATTCAATCATTCTCTCACTTCTAACTTGAATTTCTATCACTTTATCTCATAATTCATTCAATTGTTCAACTTGATCAACATCTAAAAATTCACTAACTTTCTAAATTTCAACATAATTCAAGTAAGACTTTATTCCAAAATTCCAAAAACATCAAAATTACAAGAAAAGAGACTAAATTGACTCACCAATTAAGCTTCAAACCTCAAAACCCTATTTTTCCTTACTTTTTCTTTCCTTTCTGTTTCCTTTTCATTCTCTGTTCTTTCTTTTTCTATTTTATTTCTTTTATGCTTTATTACATTATTAAATTGTTATAATAATATATTATATATATTAAATATCTCATACTTAAAATATAAGTAAATACATATGTAATTTACATTTGTATAAATACAATTATTACAAATGAATTAATTTATGCCACACATTTGTCCCCTTTTTAGTTTATTTACTAATTTAGTCCATTCACTTTTCTTTATTCTATAATTAAACTTTTACCCTATATTCAATCTAGTCTTTTCACTAAATTAGCCTTAATTCAAGCTAATTCACTTAGCCAAAAATCTAATTAATCACACTACTTACTTCGTAAATATTTCTAATAAATATTTACGAATTCATCTTATAAAAATGGTAACCCGAAAATACACTTTTTCGATACTCATAAACTTTGGGTCATTACACCTTAGGCTTGGGATTATGGTTAAGATGGTCAATATGGTGACGTCCTGCTCGATAAAGTAATTAAAGATTAATGAACTTTTAGCTTTTCATTTAAGGTGGGAAGTTAAACACGAAAGTAGCAGGTTAAAGAAAATGAGAAAATAATTAATCTTCAGGTCAGGGGAAATGAATCTTACAATTGCTTGAACGGTGGCGAAGATTGCGATGGTGAGATATCTGTGAATAGGAGAGAATTCATGGTTAACTGAGAGTGGTGCATGTGAAAGTAGAAAAGGTGGCTGTGAGTGTTAGGGGTAGAGAAGAGGCCAAACCTGCCAAGAAAAGTGTCTGCGATGAAACCACCCAGCAGACACAGCATGAAAGAGGTGCCGAGGAAGTTGGTCACTATGTTGGTTGCGGTAGCATTCCCAAAATGCATGGTCTCAGTTAAATACGTCACTAGATTAATAGCGATACCTAACGTTGTTAGCCTCTCACATGCCTCGCCACCTGACAGAGATATACGCAGGCAAAAGAAAACCCCATCCGCTTAGCTATCTCAAAACCAAACGCCTACGAGAATTTAAAAAGAAAAAAGTAAAAGCAAAAACTCAAGCATTCAAATGGAGGAGGTGCGGGATGAAAGACTTAGAATCATAGCTGTATTGGTTCAGCCATCGGACTTGGACCACTCGGTCTGCTTGCCTTGTAGCCCCAGGCATTAGAGAGGATTTTCCCTTGTGTTACAGGGAGGGACATTGTTCGATACAAGGTGAGACAAGGGTTACAGAAAGCTAGCTAACTTTGAATTTGATAGAAAAGAGTTGTAATGGGAGCAATGGTTGGTGAGGGGTTATTTATAGAAAGGGGAATGAAGGATGCTTGGGTGGTAGCACAGTCATGTTGAGGCCAACGTGTGAGATAAAAGGTCTAATTTGAAGGAAATGACACTTTTGGCCTAGATTGATTGGCTATGCTATTATTTAACTAATTGTTGGACACAAATGATTGATACATGTACTCCAAAGTTGAAATTTTTGAAACGTGGTTTGGAATGAAAGGTCGATTCCGGAAAAAAATTAATCCTTTAATTTTATAATGTAAAATTAAATATTTGAACCCATCGGATTTGGGCCTGAAAATAATTTATAAAACCTTTTTATTTTCGAATAAAGTGAAATTAATGAATTTATAAAATATAGAAAATATGCCTCCTGATAAAAAAAATATAAGTGTGACAGGCGTCTTTTTCTGTTTTCGTATTTAAGAGGTCTTCATTCATTGTTTATGTTCTCATGGTCAAATGAAATTTATTTATTTTTATATAAGATTTCAAGAAAATATAAATATAATTACTTAACATATTATTAAAAAATGATAAACCCATAACAATTTTGATGACGATTTTAAATTAAAAAAAACACACACACACAAATGATCATGCGCTATTTATGTGAATAAATTAATTCTGTACTTTCCCCAATCAAAATTAATTTAACCATTTCATACAATTAATTTTAAATATATATTAAATTGATTGGAACAACGATATTTATATTTCAATTTTTCGTTATTTTCTACAGTCAAATATTTTGCTCCTTTATAATTTCAATCTTGTAGGGTAAAGATAGTTTAAGTTTATCCCATAAAAGAGACTAAATTACCTAAAAAGACCTTTTTTCATGTATATTTACGGAAATGTGCCAATTACATCATTATTTACAGTAAAGGGCCGATTTTTACAAAACACGCTTACGTGGCAGTGTTTTAGGGGGAAAAAGCCAGAAAATCTCTCCATTGAGGAAGCGTTTTTTTTTGCTTTTTTAAATTTCAACGGGAAATTTTTTTTTACTGTTGGGGGGGTTCCAACAGTAAAAAAAGAGAGTATAAACCCCTCGACTCTTATTATTTCACACATAAATTCTTAACAATTTAGCAAAAAATCTTCACAATTTCTCTTTAAAGCTCTCAAATTTCTCATTAAATTTAGAAAAAACTCTTTATAATTAGTTATTTACTTTAATTTTTTTTTCTAAATTAGTTTTTTTTATAATTTCAAAAATATCTGATCGTGTTAGCAATGGTTGGGGAATTAATTCGTCTCGGTTATAAACATATCTCTGTCGAACAAATGAAAATTGTAACAGTTTGTTTTAAATTTTGAATTTTTTTAATTTTTTTTCATTTACGTAATTTTAATTAATTTTAAATTTTAAATATTATTTAATATTTTTTTCATTTACGTAATTTTAATTAATTTGTATTTTATAATTTTTTATAACAGTCTGTAGATCGGGTGTTACAATACTATATTCATAACATGTTTGATCTGCCATCACCGTTGATAGAAAATTACTTGAGAGAAGCAAGTTTTTGGCACGCGGCCACTATAGGCCGGGGGTGCAAGTTGAACTCGAAACTCATCAGTGCTTTAATAGAGACGTGGAGACCGGGGACGCACATATTCCATCTTCTATGAGGAGAGTGTACTATCACTTTGGAAGACGTCCAGTTACAATTAGGATTGCCGGTGGATGGGGCTGCACTCACCATGTCCTTTCAATCTGCTGATTGGGGAGCCATATGCAACAATCTTTTGGGTACGATTTCGGATAATATTTACAAAGGTCAAATCGAGATTAGCTGGTTATAAGACAAATTTCTAGGGCCGGAGAATGATTCGACTGAACTAGAAAGAATACGATATGCTCGGTCATACATCCTTGAGATGATTGGAGGTTATCTGATGCCAGACTTGTCACAAAACCTCGTACATCTGAGGTGGCTGCTGAAACTCATTGATTTTAAAGCAACTGGCGAACTTAGTTGGGGGTTTGTCGTGTTGGTAATATTGTACCAGGGAGATTTGCGGGGCGACGCCACTAAATAAAGCCAAAATTGGAGGTTTCCTATCACTACTAAAATCATGGGCTCGGTTTTGCTTTTTATTTTTATGTCCTTGAGTGAACCACTCATATACATTCTCACTCATAACAAGGTAAAATTTTTATTTGATTTTATAATTATTCTATATATTTAAAATAAAATTATATGCTGAAAATTTATTTAATTAGGTGGAACCATCCGGCAAGTTATGTTGGAATACCTACTGCTTTTAAAGATATACGACTTCTATTAGACCAACGGTCGGAAGCGCAAGTAAGTATTAAAAAATATATAAAAAATAGTCGTTTCATATTTAATATTTAGGATTTAGTATTATGTATATAACTAATATTTTTATCCCGATTATATAGTTTCAATGGACACCATACGAGGATCCGGTAATACGGACAGTAATTTTGAAAGAATTCTTTCAAAATCCGAACATTTGGCATGTTAAGGTCTCATTGGTAAACTATTCTATTGTCGAGATACACCAGAGGAAGCTGAGGAACCTGAGGTGCTCGATAAGTAGCACAAAATCTAATTACGACATATCTCATTTATTGATTTTTTTTAAATATATTACTTTTTAAAAAATATATATTTGTATAATTGTTTCTATATTGTTTCATTTAATAAAAAATAGTTACTTTTTATATTTTAATAGTAAATTAATTTTATAATTTTAATAAAATATAAGTTCTTTTGAATAAGGCGAAATAAAAATGATGCAACATCGTTTTATTACAGCAATTATCAACTATTTCGATTTGAAAATGATCAAATTGTATGACCTGGGTTCCTACACCATCCACACAACTTCTGTTGGTTCGTTTTTCCTGGATATCCATATTATTATGTATTCTACTCGAGTAAGGTTTACCTTTTGGTTTGCGACGTAATTCTCTATCCGGTAACAGCTTAAACGGAGTAAGTGATATAGATGACCACTTACGTTCATCTGGGACCGATGGGAATACGTGTCTCCACACATTGTACATGTTTTCTACTTTGTACACTTCGTCGGCATATCTCATGGGATCCAAACGGAGATTCTAACAAACTGTAATTGCATAAGCGTATGGATCACGAAGTGCGTCAAACGTCCCACAGTCGCAAGTCTTATTTATTAGGTGTACACGACATTCCTCGTCGGTAATACATTGAGTTAGTCTGTCAAACTTCATTTCACGAAATCATAGGTTGTCACAATCGTGACACATAGTGTGCATCCTATTGGCTCGCGCCTTCGTCTTTTTAATTTCTTACAATACCTTCCATAACCATATATGGCCTCCCTGCATTTGGCCTTTATAACTCACTACTCGCTTTGGAAATAGTGTCGTCAAAAGAAAATATGTCTCTCGCACAACTGAGGTTATCGGCAAATGACGCGTTCCTTTTAGAACAGAATTTATGCATTCAGCCAGGTTTGCGGTCATAGCCAAATTTTTCAGTGGTGTCGCAAACAGTGATTCGAGATCACTAAATCCGATGAGTAAGTTTAGAAATTTTAACAAATAATAATTATAGGCCAAGCGCGAACTTAAAAGAATTATTTTTAATTAGTGAATTTTGCGATTTTAAAATAATTAATCAGGTAAATTGGGTTGAAAACTAGGTATCGAGACCTTGGATTCATAAACCAAGCCATAAATATTTTTATAAATATTTATGGAGTGTTATTAAGTTAGTATTAAAGTTTCGTTAGAAAATTTTAACGTTTGGTTAGTCAATTCATTAAAAAGGACTAAATTGAAAATAGTGTGAAATTTATTAAATTGTGATTAAATAGTTTAAGTGATTAAAAAGAAGGGATTTAAAAGGAAATTGGACCCAAATTGTATGGGCTGGACGGTTGGGCAACAAAATCAGCAAAAAAGACAAGGAGAAACAAGGGCAAAATGGGAAATTTTACAAATTAAACATATAAAACAAGACAAATTTGAAAAATCTAGAGATATCATCATTTTTCTTCAGCAAAAACGCCATGGGAAGTCTGAAAGCTGCTGGTTTTTCATACTTTGACATCTGTGAGTTCAATTCTTGCCCTTTTATTTGAGATTTTTATGTTTTTGTGACTTTTACAATTATGTCCAAGTGTTTAATTCATTAGTTTTTGATTTTATGAACAAAATTAAAAGCTATCAATGATAAGTGTTGGCTGTTTATGATGAAATAAAATGAATTTGAGGCTTTTATTTTGTTGTTTGATAATTTTATCAAGTAATTTCAATAGAAATTGATTTTATGACCTAATTTGTGAAAAAGTTGTGAATTAAGGTTTAGTGTTAAAATTATGATTTTCAAAGGTTGTGTAATAGTTTAGAATGATGGAATAAAATGTTAATTGAGAAAAATTAGCTTAATAGATGGGCTAATTGAACAAGGACTGAATTGTATGACCTGTGAAATTTAGAGGAAAAATGGTAATAAACATCTTGAACTAAAACAGCTTTGGACAGCAGCAGTAGGTTAACTTTGAAAGATCACCATAAATTTTAAAAATCGAATTAGAGGATGAATAATATATGAAATTAAAGCTTATTGAGTCTAGTTTCTCATAGAAGAAACAGTGTAAGCAATTGGATTGTAAATTATGAGATATAATGAATTTTGTGAGACAAGGTTAGAATGAATTCGGGTTCCTCTGTTTTGACTTTGAAAAATCACCAAAAATTGGAGAAAATTAATTAGAGGATAAAATTTATATGCTTGGAATCCTTAATGAGTCTATTTTCAATAGAAATCAACAACAACATTATCCGAGTTCTGTACTATGATATAATTAATTTTTAGTGAAGAGAGGTCAGAACTGTTGGATAGTGAAATAGGGGAAACTTAAATGAATAAATTGTACTAGTTGGATAAACCAAAAATTTTGAAAATTTTATGGTGGAATGATGTGTGAGTCTAGTTTCAGGAAAAATTTACGGATCTTAATTTGGAGCACTGTAGCTCGAATTATAAATAATTGAGTGACTATGACTCGTGTGAACAGTTTGATGTGAGCATTAATAAGTAAATTGTGAAATCGTACTTACAAGAATGTTATATACATTAAGGATGTGGAATGGAGAGGAGGAGGAGGAAAATAAATGATATATGTTTATAAGAAAACAGTTTGAGAACGATACATATCATGACATGTATATATATGACTAGTTTCAATATGATGCTTGTTGGGTATGAAGTTGGATTGAAATGTCTAAGGCAAGTATTTTATTCTGCGCATCTGAAATGTGGTATTTTATAAAGATATGATCTAGCTTTAAATATGAATGCTTGATGATTAAGCGAAAAATTTTATGAGAAATCAGTTGAGTTCTGACTTGATTTTAATGTTCATTTTGGGCTTCAAGGGCCCAAATAAAGGTTGTTATATATATGATCTCAGAAAGTGAATAGTAATGTTTCGATTTATCTGTAAATGTTCTGTATGTACTAGTAACACTCTGTAACCCTGTTTCAGCGACGGATACGGGTTAGGGGTGTTACAGTGTATGCTTGTGTTAACTGTTTGAAGGGTATGTTGTAGAGGTAAACGGATACGGGTTAGGGGTGTTACAGTGTATGCTTGTGTTAACTGTTTGAAGGGTATGTTGTAGAGGTAATCTGCGCCTATATATATGATCTCAGAAAGTGAATAGTAATGTTTCGATTTATCTGTAAATTATCTGTATGTACTAGTAACACTCTGTAACCCTGTTTCAGCGACGGATACGGGTTAGGGGTGTTACAGTGTATGCTTGTGTTAACTGTTTGAAGGGTATGTTGTAGAGGTAATCTGCGCCTTGATCGTTAACTGAACGCAAAATCCTCAACATCTCATGAAAACGGTCCTTATTGATCTCATACCCTGCCAATATAAGTTGATAGCGAAAATTACATACCAATATTTCATTTAGAAAAAATTCAATTTTACAACCAAAAGTAGATTAATAGAGATTAAATACCCATGTTAGTCAGTTTCTTTCGTTCAGTCGTAGACCGATTTGCCTGTAGTAGTTAGACGCAACGTGCCTTAGACAATACCGATGGTGTATGCGATCCCATAGGCTTCCATGTTGTTCAATTGCAGTTCGTATTCTAGTGTCCCGATCCGATATAACACAGATATCAGTTAATGGCATACATGCCACCTTAACCTAGAAAGAAAGAAATCTCAGTCATTAGCTGACTCCTCCGGTGTTATTGCAAATGCAATTGGAAGAATTCTCCCACCGTCATCCTGTGCTAGAGCTAGCATTAGCCGATGGGTATATCTACCATACATAAATGTACCGTCAATTTGTACCAATGAATTGCAGTACACAAATGCGTCTCGACATAGCTTAAAGCTCCAGAACAGACGTTTAAACACTTGGCATCTATGGAGCAATCGGTCGTTATAGTACGCATGGACCGATTCAAGGTCTGATATGCAACTTGGGACGTACCTCTCCAGCATCTAACACTACTAGCAAACTTCATTATATGAAGCGTCCCACCCACTATGCATCTATTCCAACGCCTTTTACTTAGCTATCCAAGCCTTGCGGTAAGAGGGCGTGTACCTCATTCGGCGACGAATACTGGCAATTATGCATGACAAAGAAGTCCTTGGATCCGCCTTCAAAATCGGTAATATTAAGCTAGCTATCACGCTTGAATCCATCTTGGGATGATCTTGTTAAACACCTGTCAACGAAGTACGTTAAATAATGCAACATTAATTAATAGCAGTATTATTCAAAACCCTAAACACGCAGTGATACTGTATCAACAACACAAGTATGTGGACCTTTGTACTTTTTTATCTCCCAGAAACCTGTCTTTTGGTTAACGGTTCAAATTTCATTTGCTATGAACACCATCCAATTCCCATGGCCATACCAGCTGCTGGGAAATTTTTAATAAATAAAAATGAAAAAGAAAGCTTCCTTCCTTTATACGAATTGAAGGTCAAAATCTATTTCTACTTTTTCCCTAGCCACCTAGCTAGTGCCCATGGGTTCACTGTATTTCTTACATGCATGATAAGGACTCATGTCTGCTTTTATACGAAAAGAGTGGTTATCAGAGTCTTTATCCCAATCTCCCAATACCCTGGAGTTTCTCGCCAATGCATCAGTACACTTTTCCACATTTCATTACTATGCTTGAAAATATATGAAACACTACAATTATCAAGAAATATGTAAATCATGTATAGTTCACGTTACTCGGTACTTTTTAAGTCTTTTTACATATGCAAATATTCATTATTTAGGTAAAACAAAGATATTTAGGCACATCATATATAACTTGTTGTTGGCCAGGAGATACGATAACATGGATAACCCTTTTTTTTTTCCTCGACTTTATTTTACATATGCACATATTCATAATTTAGCTACACATCACTATACTTCCTAACTATGAATTCCTCAACTCATACAGCATAGGAATAATAACAACGTATGAAATGCACTAACAGTGTGCCAATATTAATGCGAAAATAGCACAAGCTAAAAATGGTAGGTTCCGTTGGAAAGGAAACTGACGACCCAGGCCAGCAACGAGTAAATTAAGAACATCTCCACAAAAGGAGCTTTTAGTTGAAATATGTGTCCAATTGTTTTTAATTGCTTAATGGCTAATGCTATCCTTAATCTAATGCTGACTAAGGTGATATCTATAAAAATACACATATAATTAGTATATTATAGTTATTTATTAAATTCAACTAAAAATAATAGATTAAATAAGAATAAAATTCTTCAATTGATAATTATATAATCTTTTAAAGTGTTGCTTATGAACACCCTTAAATCAAACTTTTATTTTGTTTTATGGGAATTAATCACATTTGGTTTAATTGAAAGTTGGAAGGCGACTTATAATTATATCTTGCCACGAAGAGTTACTGACAAGAACTGCCCATCTGAGAAGTACAGTTGGAACCAAACTGATAGAGCCAGACCATTCAACTAATTCAAAATAAAAACCAATAAAAAAATTAAATTTAGGAAAAGTTTCAAATGAAACAAAACTTAAGCATCATTTTATGACCACTAATTTTGAAAACCTAAACTCTTATCATATATGACGATAAAGCCAAAACCTAAAAAATTTTAAAATTTTACTGTAAAAAAAAACAAAAATATTGAATTTAATGCTTTGGACCAGGGTGGGCTTGTAAATCAATAAGAATTTTTTTAAAAATCGGATGAGTGATTGAACCGATTAAGTCATCAGTTCATTGGTTCAATTAATTGAATCAATTCAATTAAAAATAAATAATGTAACTTTTGGCTCTTAAATTTGACAACTAGGTTCAGTTGATACTTGTATTTTTTTGTTGTTGTTTACTTTAGCACTTGAACTTGACAATTACGTTTATTTTGATCCATGAACTTAAAAAATCTAATACTTTAATGATACGACACTCTGAGTTTAATTTAAAAAAAAATTAGATGATGCAGTATAATCTTAGAGTGTTATATTCAGTATTTTAATAATTTTACTGAATATGAAACTCTGGGATTCTACCACATCATCATCTAAATTTTTTTTAAATTTTCAAACTCAGTGTGTCATATTATCAAAGTTTTAGATTTTCCAAGTTTAGGGATCAAAATGGACTTAATTTTCAAGTTCAAGAGCTAAAATGAACCAAAAAAAGAGTAGACGTATCAAAGTGAACCTAGTTGTCAACTTCAGGGGCCAACGTGGACATACTTGCTAAGTTCAATGGCTAAAAGTTATATTATCCCCATTGTTTATTAACACAATGGGCTTAAATGAATAACAAATTTTAAGTACAAGGTTCAAAATGGATAAAAAAAAGTTCAAAAGCTAATGTGCACCTACTTCCCATTAAAATAATTATTAAAAATAATTAAATAATAAATTAAAAAATCCGGCTCAACCGCCCGATTCAAGCAATTTTTTTATTCAACCGTTTTATACCGATTCTAGAATCAATCGATTCAAAACTCCTCTTCAAACTGATACTTTGACCAATTCTCAAATTAACTAATTCGACCAACCAATCTAATATGGTTTAAATAACCCTACAAAATATATTTTAAAAAATTAATTCAAGCGTTTTTTCTAAATTTTTATTTATTTATTCTATACTGAATATTTTACAAGTTGAAAACAATTATTGATAATTTATCATATTACAGTAATTGAAGAATGAAATTAGTTAATTTCAATTCAACTCATCGGATTTTAATAATATTGAAAAAAAATGATGCTGATAAGAAGAGTCAATGTTAGGAAATGAAGCTATAAGAAGAAGAGTATTGCTTATAGGTTGTTACTAGAAGGACCTTGTTATAATTTCATTTATTGAATTGATATTACTCTCACATTAAAATAAATGACAGAATATTTTTATGAACCTGTATTTTTATTTTTTAATATTTAAGAGTGTTTTTTGGAATCTTGAAAGGACATATTTGTAGTTGTTGGTAATGAAAGAACCTACCCCTCCCTACCATTGGAACACGTGACACGTCTGATTCCAAAGATTCTACGTGGGCTCTTATGGGGTGGATTCTCCACCACTCATTGAGCCCTAGGGTTGACTATCCATTATTTTTTAAACCCCCATCGACCAAAAAATTTTTAGTCAATATTAAAGACTTCATTGGTCGGTTTCACGGTGGCGGCCTTTGCCAAATAGGTGCTTTTTTTGTTTTAATTATCACCCTTGTATACATATATTTTACTTCAATGGTAAAATGTGTATTTACTAGTGGATAATTAAAACCAACATGAAAGAATTTTAAAAAATATTGATAAAACCTTCTCTTCATGGATTATAAACTATTTTATAATGTTATTTTTATCAAGAAAAGGCAACCAAAATATGATCATGAACCATTAAGTTGATTAATGCAATCATATATTTCAGAAATTAAAGGCATATATATCTACCGATAACTACAAATGACATTCAATAGCTTTATAGTTTATACCATATAATTAATTTCATTCGTTAATTCATATTAATTTTTATAAGCAAATGAATAGCTTCACGTTGTCAACCCAAGAAAGGAAAGAAAAGGTCACAAATGGATAACAATTATGGTACAATGTATTAAATGTTTGTATTATTAAGGATGGTGTGTAGATTAGAATAAAGAATACATTTCATGTATTCCTTGGAGTTCTCCAAGAGCCAATGCATATACTATAGCAGACAAGATATGAACAAGTGGCTAAGTCATAGGCTGTTTATTAACTTCAAAAATGGAATATACTGATTTCTCATTAAAACAATCCTATAATAGATGAGAGAGAATCAATTAATCCAGTTGTAACATTATGATTGGCTGCTGCACCACTTTTTTTAATTATCATAGAAGAAAAATAAATAGGGAGGGTCCCCCCTAAGTTTCCTATTGAAAACATGCTAGTGGTTTTACCTTAAAAAAAAGGCCATATAAATTACCCAAACACATGTTAAGCATGATATTAAAACATGTTATTTTTATAGTTTATTAAAATCATATAAAAATCTTCCATCAAAAGATTTATCTCTGTAGTGTTTAGTGATGGATATATCTGGATGGTAGTGTTAAATGAAATTTACTGTTCTTTTTTCCTAGTCCAGCCTTACTAGTGCCTGTGGTTATAATAATTTCAATCCCCTTTGATTGATCCAAGGTGATTTGTTTACTTTCTAAGTTTCAGAAAGATATTTAACATCACACCAATGATTGATTAATTCTTAGGGAGATCACATTTCAAAGATGGATTTCAAGTATTGGGTATCAAATATTAGTTCCCCAAATCTATCAAACAACGTGCTACTCGCAGATTCCTTCAAAAAAAAAAGTGCCAGTCACAGTACTACTTAATAATTTTGAAGCAAAAGCAAAGAATTTAACTTTCTTCGCTTGAAATTATTCTTGTTTCTTTACCATATTCAATATGTACATGTAAAGAGGGCTTCAACCTTATTTTGAAGTCAACCGAAGGACTTGTATACAAAGTTACAGACACAAAATCTTAATGAAAGTGACTTGTTCACTCCAACTCCAGAGAAACATTATTATCAATATCCATATTAATGGAAGGTAGCTTCTGCTTCTTCTAATTCAATCCCTTCATCCGCAAGTCTCTTGTCCTTGTACACATACCACCTAGCAAACACCAAGTAAATTACCAAGTTCAAACAACTCAAGATTGCCAAAAGCCAGTAGAAGTCATAGAGCCTCCCTTGGTTCAGATTGTCTGGTAGCCATGGATGCTTGGTTCCAGTCACTTTGTGAACTATAGTAACTAGCACAGAACTAACGAAAAACCCTAATGAAAGAGTACTCAAAAACAAACCTGTGCTCATTGTTTTCATCCCTTTTGGACATTCCCTCAAGAAAAAATCGAGCTGCCCTATGTATGTAAAGGCCTCCCCAGCCCCCACTAGCAAAAACTGGGGGATCAGCCAGAACACGCTCATTGGGATTTGAGCTGATGGATCATTTGTAAGTCCATGTGAGCTTGCGGACCTCAATCGCTTGATTTCCGTTAGTGCAGCAGCTATCATTGCTATAATGGATAATACTAAACCCACCCCGATCCTTTGCAAAGGAGTTAACCCTTGTGGGTTTTTAAGCACTTTCCTTGCAATCGGAGCAATGATTTTATCATAAATTGGGACAGTCAAAAGAATGCTGCCGACGAAGAAAACTGTGAGTGACGCTGGTGGGATCTGGAATGTGCCAATGTGACGGTCCATGGTCGTAGCTTGAGACACGGAAAAGGTTGTCATTTGGGCATAGACGGTCCAAAATATGATAGTGGTTGCCCAAATAGGTAACATCCTTACCACCAATTTCACTTCTTCAACATCTGTTAAGGTAGCTAAGTTCCACTTGTTTGCCTCAGGCACAGATGGGTCCTTGATCGCTGCCCTATCCAAGAAACTGTACACAATACCAAGCAACGAAAAAAAAATTAGCCAATAATAAATAAAAGGTTATCCTAATGTGTTTTTTTAATTATGACCCATATATCAAAGGCAATTAATTAAAGAATGTCCACAAGTGTCAAAAAAGATATGGTTACTATTAATAGCGCGTGAAGCAAAGCAAGTGAATAGGCTTAACTGGGGATGGTGAAGGTGTAAAGTGATGGTTTGAATACAAGATTTTGTGAGGATTGATCTAGTTTGGTTCCTAGTGATCTCTCTTTCTATTCCTCACTGAATAATATTACCTCTAACTTACATATTAAAGTCTCAATCTGCATGTTTTTTAATCATTTCATCTTTAAACACCTATATATTTCACAGTCAATATTAAACCAGATATGTTATACAATGAAAAAAATAGAGGAAATTCAATAATTACAATTTGATTGTTCATGTTTAGAAATGAAATAAAAGTAAAGATTGGTTTTCAAAAAGAATACTAACCGGAACTGCTTACTGTGAGGCAACTTTTGCTTCTTCTTCTTGTTATTCAATCCTTCAACTGCATCATCAATTTCGAAAAGCAGGGATGAATCAAATGGCAAATCCAAATGCCTCTTCTTCCACGCAACTACAAACACTGCGCCAATTTGGGTCAATGGGCTCCCCACTAATTTCTTGAAACGGTAGCGCTTGGTACCCGATAGAAACACCACCAACCCTATCACGATTGCACAAGCACAGATACCGTAGCCCCATTCACGTCCTAAATTGTCTTGGATGTACACCAGCACGGTGACTGAACCAAGTGAGCCTATGTTTATGAAGAAAAAGAACCAATTGAAGAAGTTTGTCATCTGGGATTTCTCTTCAGGGTCTGACTCGTCGAACTGGTCTGACCCGAACCCTGAGACACTTGATTTGAGTCCCCCAGTTCCAAGGGCGGTCAGGTAGAGAGCTAGGTAGAGAATAATGAGTTGTATACCGCTTGCTGGGGTGCAAGTTGTTGCGTTGTCCCTGGTACATTTAGGAGGCCTTAGGCTTGGGATTATGGTTGAGATGGTCAATATGGTGACGCCCTGCTCAATAAAGTAATTAAAGATTAATGAACTTTTAGCTTTTCATTTAAGGTGGGAAGTTAAACACGGAAGTAGCAGGTTAAAGAAAATGAGAAAATAATTAATCTTCAGGTCAAAGGAAATGAATCTTACAGTTGCCTGAACGGTGGCGAAGATTGCGATGGTGAGATATCTGTGAATAGGAGAGAAGTCATGGTTAACTGAGAGTGGTGCAATGAGGCGAAGCCAATACAAATTTTTAGGGGCCGAATGAAATTTTAATTTTTAATAGTATATATCTTTATAATTTTTAAAGAATTAAATCTATTTTTTATAATTTTAGGGGGGCCAAATTATAATTTTACCTTTACTATTTTATTTTTTTAAAAAAATCAAGGGCCTAAATTGAAATTTTCCATTTTAGGGGGGCAAATACCTATGCCAGCCCCTCTTGTATCAGCCAAGTGCATGCAAAAGTAGAAAATGTGGTGGTGAGAGTTGGAGTTAGAGAAGAGGCCAAACCTGCCAAGAAAAGTATCCGCGATGAAGCCACCGAGTAGACACAACATGAAAGAGGTGCCGAGGAAGTTGGTCACTGTGTTGGCTGCGGTAGCATTCCCTAAATGCATAGTCTCAGTTAAATACGTCACCAAATTAACAGCTATACCTAACGTTGTTAGCCTCTCACATGCCTCGCCACCTGATAGAGATATACACAAACAAATGAAAACCCCATCCGCTTAGCTTACTCAAAACCAAACGCCTACAAAAATTTAAAAAAAAAAAGTAAAAGCAAAAACTAAAGCATTCAAATGGAGGAGGTGCATGATAAAATACCTAGAATCATAGCTGCACTGGTCCAGCCACCGGACTTGGACCGCTCGGTCGGCTTGCCCCTGTAGTCCCAGGCATCAGGGAGGGTTTTCCCTTGTGTTACAGGGAGGGACATTGTTCGATACAAGGTGAGACAATGGTTGCAAAAAGCTAACTTTGAATTTGATAGAAAGGAGTAGTGCTGGGAGCAATGGGTGGTGAGGGGTTATTTATAGAGAGGAGAGTGAAGGATGCTTGGGTGGTGGCACAATCATGTTGAGGCCAACATGTGAGATAAAAGGTCCAATTTGAAGGAAATGACACTTTTGGCCTACATTGATTGGTTGTGCTGTTATTTAACTAATTGTTGGACACAAATGATTGATACATGTACTCCAAAGTTGAAATTTTTGAAACGTAGTTAGGAATGAAAGGTCGGCTCAAGAAATTTTTTTTTGAAACCATCGGATTTGAGCATGAAAATAATTATCAACTAACAAAAACAACCTTTAACCCATAAAAACCAATCCATGAGGTTCAGAATCACCAAATAATATGATAATCTACTCAAACTATTTTGGCAAGTTGTAACGATAGATATTTGGATATTGTATACGCAATGATGTACATGATAAGTGAGTGCACCAAAGACGATATTGTGTTAGGATTGGCAACTTCACCACCCTTTGGTCTTCATTTCCATTAACCAAAGTTTTCTAACTTGGGACAACCTTTATTTGGTATTTATTAATAAACTTTTAGTTTCAGCTGCAATTTAGTTTTTGATGCCGTTAAAAAAAACTAATCACTAAACTAATATTTGTATTTAAGTCTGCATTAACCTAGCAATCAGATTTTTTAAAGATTTTCGGTACAATAATAAACTCTTCATTTATTATATTTTTACCTAAAAGGGACTGATATGTATTTAATGCAAGTTGCTTTCAGATTTCACATTAATTAATAATGACTAGTAGTCACGCAAAAAGCAACATTAATTTGGTCGATCTCAAAGTGTAGGAAATCATGTTAGAAAAGATCCATGACACAAAATCTTTTGATTAACGGTTCAAATTTCATTTGCTATGAACACCATCCAATTCCCATGGCCATACCAGCTGCTGGGAAATTTTTAATAAATAAAAATGAAAAAGAAAGCTTCCTTCCTTTATACGAATTGAAGGTCAAAATCTATTTCTACTTTTTCCCTAGCCACCTAGCTAGTGCCCATGGGTTCACTGTATTTCTTACATGCATGATAAGGACTCATGTCTGCTTTTATACGAAAAGAGTGGTTATCAGAGTCTTTATCCCAATCTCCCAATACCCTGGAGTTTCTCGCCAATGCATCATTACACTTTTCCATATTTCATTACTATGCTTGAAAATATATGAAACACTACAATTATCAAGAAATATGTAAATCATGTATAGTTCATGTTACTCGGTACTTTTTAAGTCTTTTTACATATGCAAATATTCATTATTTAGGTAAAACAAAGATATTTAGGCACATCATATATAACTTGTTGTTGGCCAGGAGATACGATAACATGGATAACCCTTTTTTTTTTTCCTCGACTTTATTTTACATATGCACATATTCATAATTTAGCTACACATCACTATACTTCCTAACTATGAATTCCTCAACTCATACAGCATAGGAATAATAACAACGTATGAAATGCACTAACAGTGTGCCAATATTAATGCGAAAATAGCACAAGCTAAAAATGGTAGGTTCCGTTGGAAAGGAAACTGACGACCCAGGCCAGCAACGAGTAAATTAAGAACATAGCCACAAAAGGAGCTTTTAGTTGAAATATGTGTCCAATTGTTTTAAATGCATGAGAGGGAGACATATATCAGCTATATATCTATTGCATTTGATTAGCAATTAATCAGCGAATATTGGTGCAGCAGATGAAAGGATGGGGTGAAATCAGAAAAAGTTAAAAAGGGATATGGGTGCATCCGTACGTTCACATGAAGCTCTCCGGGTGCTCCTGCTCCCGATTTCTCTTTTGCATCCACTTTATACAAATATATATTTATGTATGATAACTAAACCGTGATTCCACATTTCTATTCATTTCTAATATGAGAATAACAAATTAAATTTTTTTATTTTTAATTTTTTCCTCCTAAAAAAATTTAAAATATAACTAAAAATGTTAAAAATAATGAGTTTAAGCACGCGGTTAAACTTGATGTATAGTTTTTTTTTTTCGTTTTTAATTGCTTAATGGCTAATGCTATCCTTAATCTAATGCTGACTAAGGTGATATCTATAAAAATATACGTATAATTAGTATATTATAATTATTTATTAAATTCAACTAAAAATAATAGATTAAATAAGAATAAAATTTGTCAATTGATAATTAATCTTTTAAAGTGTTGGTGATGAACACCCTTAAATTAGATTTTTATTTTGTCTTATGGGAATTAATCGTACATTTGGTTTAATTGAAAGTTGGACGGTGGCTTATAATTATATCTTGCCACAAAGAATTATTGACAAGAACGGCCCATCTTAGAAGTATAGTTGGAACCAAACCGATCGAGCCGGACCATTCAACTAATTCAAAATAAAAACCAATAAAAAAACAAAATTTAAAATTTAGAAAAAGTTTCAAATGATTCAATAAAACACAAACAAAACTTAAGCATCATGTTATGACTACTAATTTTGAAAACCTAAACTCTTATCATATATGACGCTAAAGCCAAAACCTAAAAAATTCTAAAATTTTACTGTAAAAAAAAACATTGAATTTAATGCTTTGGACCGGGATGGGCTTGTAAATTAATAAGAAATTTTTTTTAAATCGAATGGGTGATTGAACCGATCAAGTCATCAGTTTGTTAGTTCAATTGATTGAATCAATTCAACTAAAAAATAAACAATGTAACTTTTGACTCTTAAATTTGACAACTAGGTTCAGTTTGATACTTATATATATTTTTTGTTTACTTTAGCACTTGAACTTAACAATTAGGTCCAGTTTGATCCATGAACTTGAAAAATCTAACACTTTAATGATATGGCACTCTAAGTTTAAAATTTTTTAAAAAAATTAGATGATGTGGTACAATCTTAGAGTTTTATATTCAATATTTTAATAATTGTACTAAATATGAAACTCTGAGATTCTACCACATCATCATCTAAATTTTGTTAAAATTTTCAAACTCAAAGTGTCATATTATCAAAGTTTTAGATTTTTTAAGTTTAGGGATCAAAATGGACTTAATTGTCAAGTTCAAAAGCTAAAATGAACCAAAAAAAAAAGTAGACGTATCAAAGTGAACCTAGTTGTCAACTTCAGGAGCCAATGTGGACATACTTGCTAAGTTCAAGGGCCAAAAGTTACATTATCCCTATTGTTTTCACGGCCATTAACACAATGGGCTTAAATGAATAACAATTTTTAAGTTAAGGGTTCAAAATATATCAGAAAAAAGTTCAAGGGCTAATGTGGACCTACTTTCCATTAAAATAATTATTAAAAATAATTAAATAATAAATTAAAAAATCCGGCTCAACCTCCTGGTTCAACCGATTTTTTTTTGATTCAATCTTTTTATACCGATTCTCGAATCAATCGATTCAAAACCTCGATTCAGTCTGATACTCTGACCAATTCTAGATCCAACTAATTTGACTGACCAATCTAATCCGGTTTAAAGAACACTACAAAATATATTTTAAAAAATTAATTCAAGCGTTTTTTCTAAATTTTTATTTATTTATTCTATACTGAATATTTTACAAGTTGAAAACAATTATTGATAAATTTATCATATTACAGTAATTGAAGAATGAAATTAGTTAATTTCAATTCAACTCATCGGATTTTGATAATATTGAAAAAAAAATGATGCTGATAAGAAGAGTTAATGTTAAGAAATGAAGCTATAAGAAGAAGAGTATTGCTTATAGGTTGTTACTAGAAGGACCTTGTTATAATTTCATTTATTGAATTGATATTACTCTCACATTAAATTTTTTTTTTAATATTTAAGAGTGTTTTTTGGAATCTGGAAAAGACATATTTGCAGTTGTTGGTAATGAAAGAACCTACCCCTCCCTACCATTGGAACACGTGACACGTCTGATTCCAAAGATTCTACGTGGGCTCTTTTGGGGTGGATTCTCCACCACTGATTGAGCCCTAGGGTTGACTATCCATAATTTTTTAAACCCCCCATCGACCAAAAAAATTTTAGTCAATATTAAAGACTTCATTGGTCGGTTTCATGGTGGCGGCCTTTGCCAAATAGGTGCTTTTTTTTTTTTTAATTATCACCCTTGTATATATATATATTACTTCAATGGTAAAATGTGTATTAACTAGCGGATAGTTAAAACCAACATGAAAGAATTTTAAAAAATATTGATAAAACCTTCTCTTCATGGATTATAAACTATTTTATAATGTTATTTTTATCAAGAAAAGTCAACCAAAATATAATCATGAACCATTAAGGTGATTAATGCAACCATATATTTCAGAAATTAAAGGCATATATATCCACCGATAACTACAAATGACATTCAATAGCTTTATAGTTTATACCATATAATTAATTTCATTCGTTAATTCATATTAATTTTTATAAGCAAATGAATAGCTTCACGTTGACAACCCAAGAAAGGAAAGAAAAGGTCACAAATGGATAACAATTATGGTATAATGTATTAAATGTTTGTATTATTAAGGATGGTGTGTAGAGTAGAATAAAGAATACATTTCATGTATTCCTTGGAGTTCTCCAAGAGCCAATGCATATACTATAGTAGACAATATGAACAAGTGGCTAAGTCACATAGGCTGTTTATTAACTTCAAAAATGGAATATACTGATTTCTCATTAAAACAGTCCTATAATAGATGAGAGAGAATCAATTAATCCAGTTGTAACATTATGATTGGATGCTACACCACTTTTTTAATTAACATAGAAGAAAAATAAATAGAGAGGGTCCCATTGAAAGCATGCTAGTGGTTTTACCCTAAAAAAAATAAAAAATAAAAGAGCATGCTACTGGTTTTGAATATTAATTTATATCCTAATTCATGGATGGACAGCACAATCTCTTATAAGTCAAACAAACTGATTATCAATTAGTAGTTATGGGTTAGTCTTTATATTTTAATATGTTGGTTTTTAGGCTCTAGTTATTAAATTTATGAAGTTTTGTTATTTTTAAAATTTGATACGATTAACATATTATCACATTTTATTAGAAAAAAATCTAGTTAATAGGTTTAATAAGGTTCGTTTGTGTCAATATTAAAATTTTAAAATTCGAAAAGTATAATATAACTAAAAAATATAGCCTAAACCTATAGCCTTATATATAGTACGTGACTAATATAATAGAATTTAATCAAATAAATTTAACTGTTATTGTTTGAATATGAATTAAAATTTCAAAATTCAAAAAAATAAAATGATTAAAATTAATATATATATATATATATATAAGTTAAATTCATAATTTTTACAAAGTATAAAAACTAACAATAAAATTTAACCTATAAAAAATTAATTGGAGACTATAAATTACAAGAAAAAACTATCATTATTAAGACAATATCGGGACCCTAAAAAAAAAAAGAACAATATTCGGACTTAATTCGGTTAACCAAAGATTTCATCGTCCACCACGCGTTAATATTTTTGAAACCAACACGAAGTCATATCTGATGTGGTACATTGTTTGATTTGATTATGAGATGACACACTAACTCAGATACGTGGTCAAGGCCAACATTGTAGCTTGATATATAGTTAAGGTAGCTATTTTTAATTCCTTAATGATATAGGTTTTGGAATATAATGAGCTGATCAATATTAAATTTCTACCTTTTCCTTTTCTACTTTAATTATCCTAATCAACCCTAATTTACTCGGTCAAATAAAACAGAATAAGATTATAGTGTTATTTAAGCTTTGTTTGTTTTATTGAAATTAGATTTCGAAAAAATATTTTTTGTATTTTTTTGTATTTGTTTCATGAAAACAGCTTGATCAACAAAAAATGACTTATAAATCGAAGAAAAATAAGTCATTTGTGTTATTTAGTTCCTGTACTTTTATTTTTAAGAATTTAATCCCTCAACTTTTTAAATTTGAATATTGTAAGCACTGTTAAATTCTTTTTGTTAATTTTGTTGATGTCACATTTTTTTAATAAAAAAATATTCGATATTCATGCAACAAAAAAAATAATGTTATAATGAACATGAATTTAACAAAATATTTTTAATAATACTAACAGCTAAACTTGAATTTTGATATCTATAAAGTAAGACTAACCCAAAAATAAAAGTACATGAACTAAATTTCAAATTTACGAAAAGTACAAGGACTTATGACATATTTTAACCTAGTATAAAAATATGAATATCTTAATTATAAAAATATGAGTATTTGTTTAAATAATGCTTAGTTTTATTTATCCCTTTATAACTCTAATGTGTCAATATGTACTCTCATATAATTTAAATTAAGTTTTAATTAAGCATTATTTATTATTAAGTTTATATATGACATTGATTATTACAAAATATTTTTTATTATAAAATAAATTTTGATTGTTAAAAGGAAATTGCAATATAATATTTTATAACAAATATATTTATGTCATGTTTGTTTTACAAAGAACAATATAAATATAAATATATATATAAAATAAACTCAATTAAATAATGGAAATTCAATAGAATCTTAATGTATGGTTGTTTCATTAAAAACAAATTTTATGAAATATTTTTAATAAATCTGTCAAACAACCGAAAATAGTTTACACGGATTCATCCAAACACCAAAAAATATTAGCTTTTTCAGAAAAGCAATTCATTTTTCGGAAGCCATTTTTAGTGAAATATTGAAATCATAAACGGACAAAACCTTTTTTTTAAGAGGTCAAAATTAAATTATATTTTTTGAGAGTTAAAATATAATTTTGTCATTGTATTAACTTATATATTTATAATTTTTCAAAGGATTAAATAAATTATTGTATCAATTTTGGAAGGCTTGAGTGCAATCTTACCATGTATAACATTGTTGAGTGTTTTTCTCTCCCTTCTTTAGATGGTAAAGTTACGTATTTATATGATATGATTACTATTCATTAATGTGATATCTTAGTAGGTTCTATGCATATCAACACGTACCCTATTCTAGGTTTAACACGTGTTTATACAATAGGGGTTCGCCTATGTGATAGTGTGCGATGTCACATTGTGCGATCTTACATGCAGGTGTGAGTGCTTTATCTACAAACCCATGGTGTCAAGCGAGTCTGATGTGCGAACTGTGTAGAATTCAACCCGAACCCAATCAAATTATAAGTCGATAATAGTGAATATCATAACAAACATATAATTTTATAAATTTTAAAGCGTCATTTTTGCATTTTAAAGGGTCATAGCTCTTATGTAACCCATTTTCTTGAAAAAAAAGAGAGAGTATATCTACAATTATTGATAATCACAAGTGTTAAAAGAAAATATGTAAGGAAAAAAAGAGGAAGATGTAGATTCCAAGAAGCTGAGTTGAGAGATGCAAGGAAGGAGTTTGATTATGTAATAATTAGAGCAATGGAAGCTAGTAATTAAGCTAATGCCTAAGGAAGTCTACAACTAGAGGTGTGCATGGGTCGGGCTACCCGGCCTGGCCCGAAGGCCCGCCCGAAATGTGAGAGGGTTTGGGCAAAAATATAGGCCCGAAAAATGGGCTTGGACAAAAAAATAAGGCCGTTTAAAAAATGGGCCAGGCCTCGGGTAAGGTATTTTTAGCCTGGGCTCGGCCCGAATCACTAAAGGACAAAAAAAATCTGCATATATATTTTTTATTTTTGAATGTTATTTTCTTATTGTTTTCTCCCTATTTTGCTACCATTTTACTATTATGTTGCTATTATTTTGTTGTTATTGTTTGGATATTGTATAAAATTTATTTTACTGTTAATTTTCTTATTATTTTAAAGGCATTTGTTAATTTTTTATTATTTTAGAAGCATTTGCTTGTTAAGTTGCATTTATCTTAGTGTTATTTAAGTCTACATATGTTTTAAAATTTATTTTTAATTTGTTGGAAAATATTTATTTTGATTTTTTTGTATTTTTGATGTATTATATATATTTAAAAATAATATAAAAAATTAATACGGGCCGGCCGGGTCGGGCCCGAGTTTTAGTATTTTTATCCTGGTCGGGCTTGGAAAAAATTTTAGGCCCATTTTTTGGGCCCGGCCCGACCCGAGCCCAATAAATGAGCATGATTTTTTAGTTGAACCCAACCCGAACCCTGCCCGGCCCGACCCATGAACACCTCTATCCACAAATGGGGAAGTCACAATAATTGTGTGGACGCCATTCGCCAACAACAATTTTATTTTTCTTCATAATTAAAGCATGATCCCATGTGTTGGGAATGTACTGATCTAAGCTTTTTGGATTCGGATCCATTTTCGATTTCTTTAAATTATATTATCAAAGATTCAAAAAGTTGATCCCATTGTGTTGAAAACCCTAAACCAAGCTAATATAATACAAGATTAAGGAATGGAAACAAGGGAAAGTGGAATGCATGTCCCACGGTACAGATTCATTTTCCCACCCTCCCCCACTATCAAAGGTGGCCATTTATGTATTTTTAGCTTAAAATTAAAGGGCAGAAAAGAAAAAAGAGGGTAAACATGGCTCAAAAATCAAAACCAAAAAATTAAAATAAACAAATTTGGAAAAATGTGATAAACGTGATAAGAGTATATCAAGCTTGCCCCTTTTTTTTTAAATAATAGAATCAAAATGGTATTTACAATTGTTTAATATATATATTCGTTTATTCACAGAGTTCAATGTAAATATGAAGAACAAAAAAACACTCTTTAATGTAAATTCCCCACATTGATTGATAATCAAGAAAAATATACTGTAAGTAGTCAACTTTTTTTTTTGGTTTTCAATTCCATGTTTTCGAGTTTTCTCTTCACAGCCATTAATATTAAAGGGTGGGAGAGAGAGAAAAAAAAAAGATTAAAGTAATTACAAGTCTCGAGTTTTCACTTCTCAGGCATGAATGGGATGTTAATTAAAGAGTAAAAAAAGAGAGAAAGCATCTAGTTTTGGCTCCACAATGCAAGTTAAAGACACTGATAAAATGATCGAAGGAAAATGAAAGAAGTTCCAAGTCAGTCGAGTTTTCGCTTCACAGATATGGCCAACACCTCATCTGGCCTTCATGTATGGATGTCATACTTATCAAACATAGAAAATGATATATCAATGAAGATGAAAAACCCTCGTGTTTTCACTTCACAGTCATGGCATCAAATATTAAATATATACTATTTGTCCTAAAAATGTTTAATGTTCCATCTCTACATCTTTGACCCATAAGAGTTATCACTCGTGTCATATTTTATGTTGCTATTATATTTACATAAAATTCAATGCATGTTTTAATTTGAATGGAGTGATAGTTAAAAATTTTGTCAATTTAATATGAATTCAAATCTTATTATTTACATTCCTACCTTTAATATTGTATAAAAAAATTATGTTGCATTCATGTTATTTCTATTATGTTCAAAAGTAGAATTCTACGATGGTGATGAAATCTCTCACTTGGGCAAATTATGGGGTCTTATAAGATAGTTTTGACCTTTGTTAGTTTAGTTCATTGATTAGGGCTTTGATCCAATTAACTTAGAGGAGCCAATGCAAAGATAGGTGGTGTTATATTTGGGCTTTCATATGAGATTGGGTTTGGGAGACCTCGAATAATGGGCCTTTTTCAGCAGAGATTGAATGATTGACGTAACATGGCAATTTGCTCCCCCACCTCGCAATCACAAACATCCAAACTTACACCAAAATTCTTATTCTTGTGCCACCTAAAATCATAATTTTATGTCGGCCGTTAATAAAATAAAATCCCAATAACTTCAAATATATGCATTCACATTTTACTATGTATATTAATTAGCTATCGTCAAAATCAACCGACTTACCCTCCTTTTCCGTCACTATAAAACCCCCCCCCCACCCTTCACTCTAGATTCTCCATCCTTTGCTACACTCTCTCTCCTATACTAACTTCTTCCACTTAAAAGCAAGTTAGCTAGCTAGGGTTTTTTGAGCCAGAGAGATGGGTTCGAAAAGAACAGCATCACTAGCCCTCCTCTTTGCACTCAACATCCTCTTCTTTTCCCTGGTGAGTGCTTGTGGTTCCTGCCCTTCCCCCAACCCCAAACCTAAACCTAAACCTAAACCAAAGCCAAACCCTACTCCCTCCCCATCTTCTTCTGGCAAGTGCCCTAGAGATGCTCTTAAACTCGGTGTATGTGCTGATTTGCTCCGTGGCTTGCTCAACGTCACCATTGGTACCCCTCCTGTTCAACCCTGCTGCTCTCTCATCCAAGGTCTTGCTGATCTTGAAGCTGCCGTTTGCCTTTGCACGGCAATCAAAGCAAATATTTTGGGCATCAACCTTAATGTCCCACTTTCCCTCAGTTTGCTTCTTAATGTCTGCTCAAAGAAAGTACCCTCTGGCTTCCAATGTCGCTAAATCAGTTCTCTAAATTCTTTCTCTTCTTAGTGCTGCGTGGTTTTGATGTTCTTAAGGTCCAGTTTGAAGTGATCAATGTTTTCTCGGTAACTGGTCGTTTAATCTACGATGTTGTAGTGTTGTTTCCTTTTGGATTGATTCTGAATAAATGTAACACCATATAAAAAAGAAGATGTTTAATTTCTTTGGATTTATGTATCTTCATGGGGAATGAAATATTAGTATAATTCAGCTATGTTTCATCACAGAGTAGAAGCACGTCTAATTTCTCAATGCTCTAATGCTACAGTATCTGGTCCCGTGGCCGTGACTTTAGTGGCGAAAACATTTTGTATATAGGAAGCATTCTCTTCTTTTGTTTATTTTTTACTCTACAGGTTGAGATCACCTGGTTTGTCTCCTATATTATCCTTTCTATTTTGTTACTTGTCAGTATCTTAGTGCAACCCTTATGTAACCAGCTTGTTATTATTTCAATTAAATAACATGATATCTAAAACCTCCTGTGGTCATGAAGAATTATAAAGTACCAGAATTATTAAACCTCGTGAAGGTTAAGGCAAAAGTGTGGAATATGTCGTGTAATAAAAGAAGCAAAAGAGAGGAGGAACATGCTCGCATATCAATGCCGATTCAGATTTTGTGAAGGTCTGAGAAATAACAGCTGGGACATGTTTCACTAAAAGGGCCCGACAAGTGTAAACAATTAGGACGAGAGGTTTCAATCGTTCCTACGGTTCTCATCTCGTTTATTGTTTGGAGTGGGAGAGATAATTAAAAGTACCATTCAACCAAGTAGTATGAGTAAGATAACCTTTTGTTTTCATAAAAAATTGAGTAAATTAATTCAGGAATATTAAATTAAAAAATAGATTGATTTTCTGTTTATTCTTTTTATTTTTATTGTTAAAAATTTATATATACATATACTTTAACATGAGGTACAAGTGACATGTTATGTGTTATTGTTTAATTATTCTATTAGCAACGCTAATTTTTAATAGTACAAGTTGATAAACTTTTTAACATAATAAATTAAATTTATTTTTTAATTTAATATATAAAAATTATTAATTTACCTAATTTTTAAATGAGATGAAATACAATTTAACTCCTAATAAAAATATTTAGTGATACTTTTATTGATAACATAACTATAAACATTTTTAATATTTTTAATATTCATTTTACGTTTGATATTTTGTCTACCTTTAAAAATATAGGATATTTAATGGGTACATAATATAGTAATAAACTTTTCTAGTAAGTACTAAGTGGTTTCAAGAAAGTAAATAAATGAGAGTGGTATGGCTCATGGCTCATGGTTTTGAGAGCCGGTAGAACCACCCACTGAAGCACAGTTTGGAGCCCGTGACTAATATGAACGCGTTCTCAAACGAGGAAAAAGAAAAAGGAAATGATGAAAAAGAAGGTTCATTTCACCTCAGCCTCCGTCACTGCACCAAAAGAAAGGCAAAAGATTCCTTTGGCCTTCCAGAGATTTCAAGACAATGGTCTTCCTTTAAACGTGTTGATTACTTAGGAAGTGATAATTTTATGATTACATTATAAAAAGTGATATAATCATGTGTATTTTATTTCATTTAGTTAAGCATTTTTTTCTATATTCATTTTAAAAATCATAAATACTAGTTGTTTTAAGAATGTAATATATCACATCACTACCTTGTTATTATGTTTTTGATGGTAAGTTTCTGGTCATAATGCAATACCTGAAAGGAATAAATTATTAAAAAAAAAAGCATGAACGACAACTAGATTTTAAACATCAATATGAAATTGGAAAATTATGATTATTGTCTACCATGGATAAGACCAATGTCGTATTCATTACCATTAACCTTTAATTTCTTGCATTAAGATTCTTTAAAGAAAACGGGCACTCCAACCCCACGCAAAGGGAGGTAATAATAGCCGATAACCCTCCCAATCCCATTCTTACACCTATTAAATCTTAGTGATAAAAAACGAGATTCTATCTGCTTTAACATCTATAACATAATTAGAAATATATATAAAAGATTTAAAATAAAATATAACCTAAAAAAGGATTTTAAAGCAAGACCCGTGAACTGATTTTTGTCTCCTATTATAACCTAATACCACAACCATCATAATCCAATAATTAAGTTTTCATAATCTCCTCGATACATGCATGTACTATTATAATAACTAAAATGCAAATACAAAATTTACTAAAAGGAGGGGGGGGGACACCTTTGGCATGTCATAGATATTGATTTTTGAGAGCTGAGATGGATATCCAACTCATCCTGATTAATTATTATTGTACTTGAGATTTAGGTTGAACTTTGAGGCATTGGAAATTTGATTAGTTAATGCTAAAACTGAAACTATTTTCGTCTTCGTTCGAAGGAAAATGACGTCCACAAGCAACGAAGTTCTATTTAGATAATGTCGATGAATTGCTATTCTAACGATTATAGTGGCATTATTGAGTTTGAAGATAATAATGTTCTCTGTAAGTGCAATTATTACAATAGATTCTTCCATAAATAGTTTGCCTGTCCATAACTATAAGTAGTTGAAGAATATATGTTATCTACCATGATGTCTAATTACGTTAAATTTTCTTGCAAAGCCGATTACGTCAATTATTATTACTATGGGAAAAATATGTATATACTTCTCTAATATCTAACATAAATACTGTAAAATTTTTTAAAAATTAGCTGTAAATCATAATATAAAAGAAGCGACTGAATGTATTGCATTTAGGTCACTTCTAAGTTAAGTACCACCCAAGATTATTAATTCATTTTAGTTGAGTTAAATCATGATACTTTCGAATGCAAGTTCTATAAGTTCCAGCCCTGAAGATTAAAGGAAAAAACGCTAAATCAATTGAAAATACAACCACAATGGTGAAATCATAAAACGACCCCAACTCAAACCTAATAACGGAAAAGTACAGATTTTCTTTTCACAATTTCAACGGGTTTTTTGGTAGCTATCACAAACAGTTAAGAATAGGTGACCAAGGTGGCAACCCTGCCTAAAAGCTGAACTGACTATCTGACTGTCTTTTTTCTTGTGCGTCGGGAGAGAAAGTGTGACGGATAGCCTAGTAAGTAATGAATGTGGCGCTTAAAAAGGAGGACAAATGAAACCAGGTGGAGGGTTTTTCCCACAAGTTATTAAAGCTTGAAGAGCAAGGGGAATGAAGATGTTAAGGTTTAGGAGCTTAAGCCTTATGGCTGTGCAAAGACAAACGGCTGCTTCGAGCTCTAGTAGACCTCCCAGCACTGGGCAGCAAGCATTCTCAACAGGGTCTCCTAACCCAATATGCACCAATCCTCCAAGCACATCCACGCACAGTCCTAGCTTAAGTGCATTAACCGGGCATGTTGGTTGTGTTGGCACATAATTAAATTAATCTTGCACAAAATAAATTATGAAAAGTTACGAATGTGAAGAGGCTTGAATATGAAGAGTTAATAATGCAAAGAGACTTGAAGATGAAAAGTTACACACATGCATGGATAGTCATAACTCTTATAGTATTTAAGTTATGTAAATGAATAGTCACAACTCCTAGCATTTAGTGATATAGATGAATAGTCACTTACAACTCCTATATAAAGGGTTGTATGTGATGAAGAATATTATTGAGTGAGTGAAATAAAAATTAATCAAAAGGGTGTTTTCTTTCTTCCATAAAAATTATTTCTCTTTTCATTATATTCTTTATTATATTCTTTGTTTTATTTCTCCAAATTTTGATCAATTTTCTACAAATTGGTATCAGAGCCAGGTTCGATCGAAATGAACAATTCTATTCCTCTTTCTTCCGTTCCCCAATTAACCAAAGAAAATTATGGCAAATGGAGTATCCAAATGAAGGCTCTTCTTGGATCTCTAGAAGTTTGGGAGATTGTTGAAAAATGTTATAATGAAGTTGAGACTGAAGAGGAGGAAGGATTAACACAAGTTCAAAAAGAGAGTCTAAGAAAATCAAGGAAGAAAAATCAGCAAGCCTTATTTTGAATATATCAAGGAGTTCAATCATATGAAGCGGCTTGGGAAAAAATAGCTTGTGCCACCACGGCAAAACAAGCATGGGAATTTTTACAAAATTCATTCAAAGGAGATGAAAAGGTGAAAAGAGTTCGGTTGCAAACTCTTCGAGGAGAGTTTGAAAGATTGCAAAAAACAGAGTCAGAATCAGTTTCTGATTACTGTTCACGGGTTTTGTCCATAGTCAATCAATTAAAAAGAAATGGTGAAACTATGGATGATATTCGTGGTGTTGAGAAAATCCTCCGTTCTTTAGATTCCAGATTTGACTACATTGTGGTTGCCATTGAAGAATCAAAGGACTTGAGTACCATGACTATTGATGAACTCACAGGTTCGTTGCAAGCCCATGAAGAAAGATTAAACAAGAAGAAAAAGGAAGTAGATCTAGATCAAGCACTCCAGTCAAAGTTGTCTCTAAATGAGAATAAGGGAGATTTTAAAAATCAAAGAGGGAGAGATCGTGGTCGTGGAAGAGGAAGAAATTTTAGAGGAAGAGGCTCAAATGCTCGTGAAAGAGGTGAAGATGTAAGCATGGAGAATGGATGGAAAGAAGCCAACCAAAGTCAAAATTTTAGAGGATCACAAAGAGGACGTGGACGTAGAAATCAAAGAGGAAGAGGTCGTGGCTATTTTGAATGTTATAATTGTCGCAAACCTGGTCATTTGGCAAGTGAATGCTGGTACAAAAAAGAAGAGAAAAATGAAGCTAATATAGTACAAAATAATCAAGAGCAAAAGCAAGAAACTTTGTTGCTCGTATCTCATGGTGGAGAGATTGATGATGTCTGGTACATAGACAGTGGTGCTAGCAAGCATATGACAGGTAACAAAAATTTATTTTCGAAGTTCTTTGAATCTGATTGTGGAAAAGTAAAAGTAGGAGATGGCAAAGCTTACAAAGTTAGCGGTGTTGGTGAGTTGGAGTTCAAAACAAAGCAAGGAAGGGTAGAGAAAATGTCTGAAGTTTATTTTGTTCCTGGTCTTAAAAATAATCTGCTTAGCGTTGGGCATCTCTTAAAGAAGGGGTATGATATTCATTTCCGAGACATGGCTTGCTATTTATCAAAGAAAAATCAGGTTGTTGCTAGAGTTGGAGTGGCATCAAATAATCTTTTCTCTCTTACCCTTCAAAATCAGAATATGTCTTGTTTTATTGGTGCTCATAAAGGAATTTCAAAGTTATGGCATGATAGATATGGACATTTAAACTATGGAAATTCGGAGATGCTTTCAAGGAAGATGATGGTTAGAGGTTTACCAAAAATCGATCGGCTTGATGATGTTTGTGAAGCATGTCAACTTGGAAAGCAACACAAAATTGCTTTTCCTTCTCAATCCTCGTGGAAAGCAAGAAGACCATTGCAACTTATTCACTCAGATCTTTGTGGTCCAATGACAGTTTCATCTTTAGGAGGTAATCGTTACTTTATCTCTTTCATTGATGATTACTCAAGAAAGTTATGGGTGTATTGTGTCAAAGAAAAATCAGAGGCTTTTCAGAGATTCAAAGATTTCAAGGCAGAAGTGGAGAACTTTACTGGGTTGAAAATTAACACCTTGCGTACAGATCGTGGAGGTGAATATTTTTCAAAAGAATTTGAGAAATATTGCCGAGATTGTGGCATTCGGCATGAAATGACAGTCCGCCATACACCTCAGCAAAATGGTGTGTGTGAAAGAAAGAACAGAACAATTATGGAAATGGCTAGATGTCTTCTTAAAAAGAAGAGGTTATCAAGAAGATTTTGGGCTGAAGCTGTTTCTTGTGCAGTTTATCTTATAAATAGATCACCGACAAGAAGCTTGGAGAATTGCACACCACATGAGGCGTGGTATGGTATAAAGCCTAGTGTTAGTCATCTTAGAGTATTTGGGAGTGTTGCCTACTCTCATATTCTAGATGCAATGAGAAGCAAGTTGGATGACAAGTCAGAGAAATGCATTTTCATTGGCTATAGTGAAAGAAGTAAGGCATACAAGTTGTACAATCCGGTGAAAAAGAAGATTGTGATAAGCCGAGATGTTCGGTTTGATGAAAATTCCATGTTTGAAGATATGGAAGTTGAAAAGGAAAAGTTGCCAATTTTTCCTTTTGAACTTGAAGAAGAAGAAGAGGCAGTAATTGAGAATGCTGAAGATGATGCTCAAGTAGAAAATCCTCCTGCTTCCCCAAGTTATTCATCAAATTCTTCTTCATCCAGCCCGATCCGAAAAATGAGAAGCATCCAAGAGTTATATGATGTAACGGATGAAGTTGTGCAAAATGATGTTGTATTCTTTGCCTTCTTTGCAGGAGAAGATCCAATTTCTTTTGATGATGCATATCAAGAAGAATATGGAGGAAAGCCATGAAAGAAGAGATTTGCTCAATTGAAAACAATGATACATGGGAACTCACAGATTTACCGCCGCACAAGAATTCAATTGGAGTCAAATGGGTGTACAAGACAAAGATGAATCCGAATGGCTCTATCAACAAGTACAAGGCAAGACTGGTTGCAAAAGGATACAAGCAAAAGGAAGGAGAAGATTTTACAGAGGTATTTGCTCCAGTTTCAAGACTTGAGACAGTTCGGTTACTTATTTCTCTTGCTGCCCAAAACAATTGGAAAATGTTCCAAATGGATGTAAAATCTGCGTTTTTGAATGGTGTTCTCAAAGAAGAAGTCTATGTTGATCAACCACCAGGGTTTGTCAAAAAAGGAGAAGAAGAAAAAGTTTACAAGTTGAAGAAAGCTTTGTACGGGTTGAAGCAATCACCCCGAGCTTGGTACAGCCGAATCGATTCTTATTTTCAAAAGTGTGGATTCCAAAAATCTCCATATGAGCATACTCTCTACATCAAAGGCAATTATCAAGGAAGATTCATGGTTGTTAGTCTCTACGTTGATGATCTTATTTTCACAGGAAATGATGTGAAGACGTTGAAAGAATTTTAGCACTCAATGATGGCAGAATTTAAGATGACAGATTTGGGAGAACTTCATCATTTTCTTGGTATTGAAGTTCATCAATCCAAGAAAGGAATTTTTATTTCACAAGAGAGCTACGCAAAGGAAGTTCTAAAAAAGTTCATGATGGAAAATGCGAATCTAGTCTCTACTCCATGCATTACAGGTCTGAAGTTATCTAAAGAGGGTGAAGGAAAGCTTGTCAATTCCACCATATTCAGAAGTTTGGTTGGGAAGTTGATGTATCTGACTTCGACAAGGCCTGACATCGTGTATGCTGTTAGTTTGGTGAGTAGATTCATGGAGAAACCTTACTCCAATCACTGGGAGGCTGCCAAGAGAATATTGAGATATGTGAAGGGAACCATTGATTATGGAATTTTCTATAAAGCTAATACATTAGTTGATCTCATTGGTTATACGGATAGTGATTTAGCAGGAAGCATTGATGATAGCAGAAGCACTTCTGGTTATGTTTTTCACCTTGGTAGTGGTGCAGTTTCATGGAGTTCAAAGAAACAATCAGTTGTGGCGCTTTCGACTACAGAAGCTGAATATATCGCTGTATCTTATGCAGGATGTCAATTGATTTGGTTACGTAGAATTTTGGAGAGTCTTAAGCAGAAGCAGAGCAAGTCAACGATTTTGTTTTGTGACAATAGTTCTACTATTTCGGTCACAAAAGATCCAGTTCTTCATAAAAGGACAAAACACATTCGCATTCGGTATCACTTCTTGAGGGAACTAGTGAATAATGGTGATATTCAAGTTGAATATTGCAAGACAGAAGATCAGATGGCTGATATCTTCACAAAGCCGCTTAGTGGACAAGTCTTCAAGAAAAATGTTGAAAGGCTGGGAGTTCGAAGCAAGTTTAATTTAAGGGAGACATTGTTGGCACATAATTAAATTAATCTTGCACAAAATAAATTATGAAAAGTTACGAATGTGAAGAGGCTTGAATATGAAGAGTTAATAATGCAAAGAGACTTGAAGATGAAAAGTTACACACATGCATGGATAGTCATAACTCTTATAGTATTTAAGTTATGTAAATGAATAGTCACAACTCCTAGCATTTAGTGATATAGATGAATAGTCACTTACAACTCCTATATAAAGGGTTGTATGTGATGAAGAATATTATTGAGTGAGTGAAATAAAAATTAATCAAAAGGGTGTTTTCTTTCTTCCATAAAAATTATTTCTCTTTTCATTATATTCTTTATTATATTCTTTGTTTTATTTCTCCAAATTTTGATCAATTTTCTACAGGTTGGGTAGTTGGTGGAGTAGGAGTGCTACCCCCACCACCACCTCCACCTCCACCACCGCCACCGCCACCTCCTCCACCGCCGCCTCCCCCTCCACTAGAAGGTGGGTAAGGAGAAGAAGGTGGTGGGTTTGTAACAGGAGGGTTGGTAACGGGAGGGTTTGGTATTGGTGGGACAATAACTGGTGGCCTTGGCGGCTTTTTGGATGGTGGTTCTACCTTTGGGGCGCCTCCATGTTTTGGTGGGTGCTTAGGTTTAGGGTGACCCGGGTGTTTTGGGCGGTGGTATGGGGGGGGTGGACTTGTACAAGGAGCACAAGCATAAATGGGTGGCAACGATACAAACATGAAAATCAACAAGATGAAAAACATGGCCGTAAGCTTCCAACCCATGACTTAGGGTTCCAAGATATTCCCCCGTTTGAGTTTTGATAGGATTGGATGAAATTCAAAGGAAACTATATATAGCTCAACTTTAACGTGTCAGTGTAACCCGTGACTATGGCTAAGAGTTTCAAAACAGCGAGACCCCTAAGAAGGTACCTGAAAGAAAAAACATGGAGGATACGGTTCCCAAGAGACGAAATTGAAAAACAAATTGAAGATTTTGGAAGGTTGTAAGTTTTTTGCAAACTACAATGTCCTGTCCGTGACTGTTGAACAGCTGAGTTTGAATCCGTGAACAAGTGATTGATCTCTGAGCCGGAACAGTAGAGGTTCAGTTTCGCAGATTTCTATGACCTACTTATTTGTTTGTTTCTTACACTAGTTACTTCATTTCCTTTAACATCGTTTTGAAAACCTTTGCCATTCCTTTAATATTATTAGCCTTTGCTAGGGTTACTTCTGCAATTTCTTTTTTTATTTTCGTCAGATTCTGCAATTTCGTTGTGATATCTTATTAAGAAGGAAGAGAAATAATTTCTATAAAAGATTTTGGTGGAGGAAGAGTACTTATGAATATCTTTTCTTTTTTTTTTTGTTCTTTAAAACATTCAACTAATATCATTTCATTACTACAAAGAGGAATTTATAAAAATTTGGAACATCACCCAAGCATAAATAACTTAAGAAGGGTTAAGTACATTCCCTATTCATATCTAAAACCAATTAATAATTTGAAATTACAATATCCACCAGCTTTTGCATCTTTCGAAAAGGAAACATAAAATGTTTTTGCAATATATAAATTTTCGACCTGAATAGTTACGGCCAAGCATCCTCTATTAATTATGCTGTGCTTACTTGTAAGATCAGTAGATGGTACAGCCTAAGTAATGTATCAGAGCAGAAGTCATTCGTGAACTAGCTAAGCGTTTGCACTTTGCAGTTGCTGTGTTTTTAATAATTGAACATGTGAAAGCTCGTCTTTTGTTTTCAATTTTTTTATTAATTAGATTCCGTAGATGGTACTCGCGTCCTACTTGTTATAATGTTAACAGCATTAACTAAATTAAGGTTAAACATTGTTTAAATAAGTTGCATTGAAAAAACAAATCTCGAATTAAACAACTAAAATAAGTTCGAGTCATAATGTACGTGAATTATTTGTGATTCTCTTTCAATTTTATAGTAATGTAGTTGGAACCTACAAAAATAAATAAATATTTTTAATATAGCAGTGAACATGATCAAATCTACATCTAGACATAGATGATTACCTAAGGTGGGTATGGGATACTAGACGACAATTCTCAGTTCAGTTCGCCTATATAAAGTGATTACCAAAGAAAGCTTTGACACCATTGATAAAGTTTCTTATGGCTACTCAGCAATGGTAAAATTATGACGAATGCGAAAAGGGTTTACTGACACGTGAAAATGAATGGGGAGTGCCCGTTTTGCTTGAATATAATGGAGGATGCAAATAATGTTATGAGAATTTGTAGTGCTGTTGTTGTTACTTGGGCATTGGTCGTGATAACTCAAAATATGAATGAATTTTTGTCGATGGAAATTAAGGATTGGGTTTTTGTTAATCTGCGATTTCCGGATTATTTTGCCAATGATGCTATGGATTGGGATGTGCTCTTTGAAGTCATTTGCCGGAACTTATGGCAAAGATGTAATAGGTTAATCTTCGATGAAGATTTCTGTGATATGGAAAGTGTTGTGCAAAGGAGGAGCCAAAGGCTGAATTTAGAGGTCATTAGGAGTCGGGGTAGTGAGGGGCTGGAGTTGGATGGAGGGAACCAATGTAATCATCGACCTAATGGTGGACAAGACCGCCTGAAGTCTGGTGGAAAGTGAACATTGATGGGGCAGTATGACAGAATGATAATGTAGCAGCAGCCGGGGGTAATTAAAGGAGTTTTTCTAGGTTATTGGCAAATTTACGTTACAAATTTTTAAGCCAACCTTCTTGACTTTTTTTTTGGTTGAATTCATTAAATAAGATGAATAAGAGCCAAATTCGAAATTCTGTAGCTCATAATATGTTTAAACTACTAAAAAGTTGAAAATCTAATTTGTAAAATAAAATTCAATTTTAAATTCATTTTTTCATGATAATTTTAACTAATCCATGAAAAATAAAATATGAGATAAAAAGATAATTAAAAACATGAATAGTAAATTCAAAACGGATATTATTATAAATAAATTAGAATTTATTTATTTATTTAATCAATCAATTTTTTAAATATTTTTATTTTGATCACGTATATAAAAATATTTACAATTTAATCATTATCTGAAAACATTTTAATTATCCGGGCATACCTAGTCATGTCCACATAAGCAGTAATTTTACGCAATAAAAAATGGGTTGAAATAAAATTTCTTTCGTCACTGTTCATCTTCCATTTAATGTGCTTAGGGGAATGAGGAAACTGTGAAGAAAAACAGAGGAGCATTGCCCCTGTCCATCTTTGGTGAGGATCCATTGAAACATGAAGATGTTGATCTTATATCCATCAATGATCTTATATCAAGTTGGTATAGCCAAGCTGAGACAAATGCTTCTTTAAATCTGACTAGCAATCCAAGTGAATATGGACATTTTCCCTCTCAGATAGATCTGGGTTCCAAATTAGTAAACGGTGATAATAATTTTGATGACTACTCCTGGGAATTTAAAGGTGCCGTTTCTGGAACTGGAGGAGAAAACCAGTTTTGGAGATTCATATGAAAAATATACTATCAAAACATAGTTAAATGATTATTTAGGAAAAACGGTTTCTGTAGAAAATTTAAAGCAATGAGCTATAATTGGAGGGGGTTTGGGGACAATACTGAAACATAGATGATGCGCATGTTTCGGAAATAATAGGATTAAAAAACATCATCCATAAATGGTAATGAAACAAACGATGATGTTGTTGTTATTATGAATAATTTTGTTTGGAAATTACTTCTTAAATGGAAAAATACGCTGACCCCATTCCACTATTTTAAACAAACGATGATAGCTCTTTTTTCTTTTCTTTTTTTTTTTACTGTTTAAAAGTACCATTGTAATGCTAAATAATCAAAATACCTCATTTATTGATTTATTTTTCTAATTGTTTGTTTTTTAGTGATTTCATTTTAAATTGTAAATGGTAAATATATATGTGTATTTTTAAAATATTTGTATGGGCATGCCATTTATTTTAAATATATACAATTGTAATGATGATGTTTGTACACTACTATTTATCAATTAGTTTCCATCAAATTTAATTTTAAAATTTGAATTAAATATTAAAAAAATCATTATTATATTTAAGTCTAAAATTTATAATAATTTTTGTCAAATATAAGTACTCATCTAAATTAAAAAATAATACAAAATGTCAAACTCAAATATCAAATGATATATTAAACTTTTATTAAAACTAATAAACTACAATTTTTTTTATAATACTTTCTGCCAATTTTTTATTTATTTAAATCTATCCTAAAAACACATTACATTTTTTTTACTACACACTAATGATCTTATCCCAACTTTATATCTGATTTCCAGTTTCTGGTTACAGCGCATGGCCCCCAGATTTGGATCCCTGGATTCTGTAAAACCCCACTGGATTTTCAAGTTGGCTGGCTTAACAAAAATAGAACAATCATTGAATAATGTGGACACAACATCTGCATAGAAATATAATTATGATATTCCCATCAAAAGTAAACCTATTGGTTGAAGTAATTTCATCTATGGCGAGATTAAAATTAGATCTGTAGGCTTATTTGTGTGGTGATACAACATATGAATTGTATAAAAAAAAGTCCTTAATTGTTTTCCATCTTTATGATCATGTCCCTAGCATGATACAGCCTAAGGTACACCATGTAGTTACTGTACAATCGCTACTTTGAATTTGCAAGTTCATAGCTAATACAGAAATGGCGCAATGTTATTTATAATTTTGTTTAATGCCTGCTCTATATATTTAGTTAATTCAAACAATGATTCCATTTAATCAACACATAGTATGTAATTTTTAAATGGTTCCGCATTGAGACGTGGGAATGGACATGTCATATTATAAATTTATAATATGTGGGAAAACAGATTTCATTGGAAAAAGGAAAGCAGAGAAAGCAATTTCACCCTTTGTTTGCCATTCATTGATGAACATAAAAATGGCTTAGCACCAATAATCACACACACACCATATTCTGATTCTCTCATGATTTAGCACCAATCCTAAAATGACAAGGAGGAAATGCATATTTGTTCAAAATGTTTGCTTCAGCAACAAACCCACAATCCATTATTCAACTGTTCAGAGTTCCAGAAGTAAAATGAAACACATGGGGAGACAAGTGACAACAAGAACCGTACAATTGCTCATACAGATCTACCTATGATTCTCCACCAAGCTCCACTCGCAGGTTGTCATATGGATATACTTTAGGTGCCTGGTTAACAGTTGCAAAAAAAAAAAGAGTATATCAAAATATGTTCCCAACAAGTAACACAACTCTAGTGGCGTTCTTTGTTGCAGAGAAAAGTAAAACAATGGATGGAAAAAGGAAGTGAAAAAGTTAAAAAAAATAATTTGAATGTACTTGATACAAAAGAAAAGTGAGAGGAAAGAAAATAAAAAACATTTACTATTTTCAATCCAAAAGCATAAAAATAAATCATTCCAAACTGGAATGAAAGGAGGGGGGGGGGAATGAGAGAAATCTAAGTTAAGTATACGCATATTTACCAGATTAAATGTTTTTTTTTTTTTAAATTCCTCTAATTTTTCGATTCTACCAAGGAATGAATGGAAGAAAATTAATTTTCCTTTCCACTTCTCCATCTTTCTTGCCAAGCACCCTAATGGAAAGAAAAATATATTTTTCTATATTTCTACTTTTCTCCTTCAATTTTTCATCTTTCCTTTCCTTTCAACCTTACCAAGCAAAGCCAAAGATTATAACAAACTAATTAGTCGTTGCAAGCAAACACAATATTAAACCAAATTTAACAAATGTATATCAAATATACTGCTGTCCTGAGCAATGTCATACTGAGTACCTCTACATAGAGCTTATGTTCTGCTATTTATCAAACAAACCATTTGAGATATCCATGGAGGTGAGATGGTAAGTACTTTCGCATCCCCCATGTATAGGAATAAAAGGAAACTATCCTACAAGGGTTTTTTTGCAAACCCCAAAATACATTGTCAACTTTGCTAACTCAACATTTGATGAAGGCAGACAGCCAAAAGCAGTCTCCATTCCAAAGGCAAGGGTTCATTAGAAAAAGAAGCTAGGAGAACCAAAGACATGGATCTTAAATCATAAACTTGAGCAAAGTTCTTAGAGCTATAAAAGATTGTTGAGAACAGGCTAGAGTCCTGAATCGTCTACAAAGAAAGATATTCTGTTCTAACGTGTGTAGTTAGTATAATAATTCAGATAACCGATCCCCAATCCTATGATCGCCACTGACTTGTGCATGAGATTCAATTTTTCTAAGCAGACAAACAGAGCGACACTATGGTACCATGGCATTTGATTCAATAATATCCTCTATTTCTACTTTTTCCAATTTGGGGTATACCAAAAATCGTCACCAAAGCAACAAAATGATATCACTCGCATAAAGAAATTTAAGAGCTATAAGGAAATTTGAACTGAACCAAGGCAAAATCAAACAATCAAGCCATTTTTTTTTTTTTTACTTACAAATGGAATCTTAGAGGCTTTATCATTCCACCAAGCTAAGAATCCCAACGATGCAAAGAAGCTCAAACCACCACACATCCAAGCCAATGCCTCATACTATTCTCAGAAAGAAGACATAAAATAAAAAATCAAACATAAGAATAAACAAGGGACGGAAAAAAGAAACTCAATTTCTTTAATTAATCCAAAATCCCGCAACGATAATCACCAAAAGGACCTTAAAAATTCGAAAAATTTATTACCTTTCCGACAGTATCAGCGATTCGATCGATGCAAGGTTCTGGAAAGGCAGTTCCATTGTCCCACATTAGCTCGTCATTTACAGGAAGCTGAAGCGTCAAAAACAATGTGAAACTATTTTAGGGTTTTGGGTGAATTGTTTTAATATAGTCAAGGAATAAATCAGGAAAACAATGGATTGATTAAGCTTACAGGCTTGTCGGGCACAATATGTTTGCCAACAGGGAGACCCATGCCGGAACGGAGACGGAGAGAGGAGGCAGCGGAGCGTGAAACGATGCCGTTTCCGCCCATGATCTTTGATGCTACATTACTCAATCTTCCTGCCATTTTTTTTTCCTTCGCTTTCTCTAGAACTGAACAGTAGTTTCCTATTGGGTAAGTTAATGTATGGTAGTGTTGGGTCTCGATATCACCCAACTTGATAGGCCCATCAGTGGTATTAGGGAATAAACAAAATGGAACGGGCTCATTGTCCTTCAATATGGACCTGTTTATGTACGAGAGATCATAATCATACTACAACAATAGTTGTATAAAAAATTAATGGTCGACTTGAGATTATGAAATAAGAGGAGCACTGAGCCATCATAAAATCGATTAAAAGAATATTTGAATCAGATTTAAATATTTAATTTTATTGTTATAAATTATAAAATGAATCTTTATATTTATATTATTTATTTATTTATTTTCTTATTTTTTATTATTTTTTAAATTTTAAAACATTTTAGAAAAAATTAATTTTATAATTGTTGAATTAGGAATTAATAGTTTAACCAAAATCAACTGTATAATCACATATGGCATTCAAACATGTCATCCATGAAAGCAAATAAAATTTAAAGAGATATACATTTGACATCCATTTGTTGCCAAAGTAATGAAAAAAAAAAATAAAGAATTTGACAAAAATGGAACCAAAGTTCACTACCTCAATTAAAATAAATAAAGAAGAATTATATAATTATGAATATCGCTTGGATACTCCATATCAAAAGACAAGTTACACTGGTTATTCAAGGTAAGCTTACAAAGGTTATTCGCCACTTTATTTCTATCACGTCCAATCCACTTAACATCGGCTTTGCCAAATAGCTCAATCATGCCTCTAGTTTTTTTGATCTGATGGCCCAAGATCGTAATGTCCTCATGGTGTTTTCGAAAATGATTGACTAAGCTCGCAGAATCAGACTCAAAGATGACCTTATCGAAGTTAAACGAGCGGGCCAAAGTGATACCCTCAATCAACGCACTTAACTCCGCCCACTATGTACTCATATGACCCCAACTCACAATGCCACCAAAAGCGAAACCATTATTATCACGAATAATAATCCCAAATGAAAAAAATAAAGTTAACAGGGTAGATTAGCACACGACATCAAATTGAACGATTTTTTATATAGATACCACATTATAAATTGGGTACAAATTCAGGATCAAATATGAAACTAATGAAGATGATGATTTGCAATTTTTAGATTTATATCTAAATATCATCCAAAATGAGAAAAAAAAACTGATCATAGACAAAGTCGTATGCAAAGGTTTCGTGAAATGAACAGATTGAAATAATTATATCCATAACATTTTATTTCATGGTCATAAATGAAAAAAAAAGAAAAATCTCTGATTACATAAAAAACCAGAATCGCGACAATGGAAAGGAAGGTGATAACCATTAGCCATCTCGTCCATAAGAACATTATTCGCACAAACGATGATTCATGCATGACAAAAAAGACCTAGACTAGACCATTTGCCATAGCAGATAAACGAGGAGATAATGACAAGAATAGTGAGAGCGGTTTCGTTAGCAGTAGTAGGTTCTGGTTGGCCGACATCCACAGCCATTGAGCAGTAGCTCCAGTTGAACGGTAGGGTCGGCTTCAACGAGACCCAAGTTATTGGCCTTCACGATAGCGCAAAGGCAACGCTCCGCTTTAAGAGCTACCAAATGTTGAATGTGGGTGCAGCATGGGCTATCTTTGGCAAGAATTCCCCCGGGCTTCAACACGTTGACGCAAACATTCACGTTATTCTTTGGGCATTCGGTATGTTTAACAATGTTAGCGTTGGCCACTGAGAAAAAGAGCAGGTTAAGGGAGAGAAGTAGGATTGCTGCTGAAACCTTGGAAGCCATTTATCAAAGGAAACACAAATTGAACTTAATTAGTGCAAAGGTTGGTCGAGCTGAAGAAAAACGTTGAGTTCAGAGAGGCTTTTTATAGATGGGAGGTAGGGAACAGTTTGGGTTTTAAAAAAACAAATACAAAATGGAGTCCCAATATGGCCAATTTCGAATCACGATCTTCGATAGGCTTTAGATGCTTTGATTTTCGTTTTTTTATAATTTCCCTAGGTTTTGTTTTAGGTTAAGCTAAGATCATGCATTATTTTAGGATGAAAGCATTTGCATTGCTAAACTTACGGCTAAACCTATGCTTTACGCCCAACACCTGATGGTCGGCAGAACCAGCGAGGAAAGTGTATACTAGGTTGTTAAAAAAGAGATGACCATCACTGGACCTAGCTAGTTGAAGTCAGGTATAACACTATTTAAATTAATATGCCTGTCAATTAAATTAGAGCTAACCTTTACAATACATGTATAAATTTACTTGAGCAGTAAAACCAGATGTTGTGAAAATTAGGTAAGTGTTGTATTTGCGTCTAATTTATGTGAAAAAACTAACATCTACTTTCACTAGATTATTATGAGTTCATCGATCTTTTGTCGGACCGTATAAAAGTATGGCGACTGGTGAGGGGAAAAAAAACATAATGGATATATATGTATATATAGGTTAGATACGTTTACCAATTTGCTTAGTGAGTGTTTTATGTTTATATATAATATCAGTTAAAACACATTTTTAAATAAAAGGTGTCGAGTAATGAAAGAGAACATCGGCAGCAGAGTACCTGACATGATGTTCATCTCTGATTACAAAAGTTTAGGTAGGTAGGTTAGATCTTTACACACCATCGAGCTTCTGCAAAAGAATATGCCTTGTGGCAACACGTCGGTCGATCCTTTGTCGACTCAGATTCGATGTTATTAAAAGCAACGTGATGGTAAGCATAGGTGTAGCCGTAAAATTTGTAATGCAAATGCTTTCGTCCTACTCCTAAATCTGTGCTTTGTCGTTAGCGATATCTAACATTGTCTGTCACCATGCTTAAAAAAACTCGAATATCGTGATCCGAGCCAACAACTCGTTTGACTTGGGTTCATAAAAATTCCCATTAGCACTCCAGATTGGCCATTTCGACCACATTTTGGTATTTTTAATACCCAAACTGTTCCTTACCTCCCATCTATAAAAGCCTGTTTGAAGTCAACGGTTTTTCAGTCACTCAGCATTTGTAATTAATGTTTTGACTCAAATCTCCACACAAATTAACTCCAATTTGTGTTTCCTTTGACAAATGGCTTCCATGGCTCAGCAGCAACTGCCCTACTTGTCTTCCTCAACCTGCTGTTTTTCTCAATGGCCAACGCTGATATTACTACACTAACCCAATCACCAAACTATAACGTGAATGTTTGCGTTGACGTGTTGAGGCTTGGGGCAATTCGTACTAAAGATGGCCCAACGTTGCAGCCTCATTAAAAACTCGATTGCTCTTGATGCAGAGCTTTGCCTTTGCGCTATCGTCAAGGTCAATACCTTGGGTCTTGTCGACGTCGACGCTACCGCTCAACTGGAGCTACTGCTCAATGCCTGTGGATTACACCCAACCAGAACCTACATCTGTTAATCAAACCGTTTTTGCTATTAATAATTGCTGCCCATATTATCTACTCTTTTTCTGTTTGGGCAATGGTGTAGGTCTTGGTTGCCATGCATGAAAAATCGATTCTACGAAGTGTTGAGGTTTTGGTTATATATGTAATCAGAATTTTTTTCATCTATGAGTATTAAATAAATCAAATATAATTGTTCCAAACAACCTTTCCATAGTGATCACTTTTCTTCCCCATTTTGGATGATATTTGGTTGATACCTATGCACCAATGATCACTTTTCTTCCCCATTTCGGATGATATTTGGTTGATTCCTATGCACCAATGCTTTGAAAAAAATGTAAAAATTGCATCTTAATCTTAATGTTGTATTAGATGTTTTGAATCAACTAAAAATTATAAGATCATATATACTACATCTGTGATAAACTGAAGTGATAACAAATAAGACTAACATGTGAATACAATAAACCAGAACCTGATCACTGAGAATCAAACTTAAAGTCAATTTGAATATAAAAATTATAAATAATTCAAACTTGAAACAATATGATACTAGATTCATGCCGTTCTTAACATTTTTTTTTTGCCTTAGGTAAAATAATAAATTAGGCCTCTTTTTTTTTTTAAATTACAAAATGTAACATAATAAAAGTTGAAAAAAATTTGAGATCTTAAGAGATAAAGTATTTATGGTGAAAAATTAAAAGCTTTAGTCATTTAATTAATTTATTTTAGTCTAATTTTTTTTTCCACATAAAAGTTGAAAAAATATTTTTTTGGGCTACACTCTCAAATAACCCCAAAGTCGGGCCTGACTAGACTTAAAACATTTTAGTGAAATTGGTGTATTTCGAGGTTTTTTGTTGTGAAAAATAAATACAGCTCAAATAATCAACATTAACATGATTGAAGTTATTTAGATGGAATCTTCTACCAGCCGTAAACCAATTCTTCTGTCTCATACCGTTTTAATGATCTTGTCTGCGAGTTTATTATCTTCTCAAGAAATATACTGAAGACTCCATTGCCTTAGAAACTTTAATAATGTATGGATTCTCCTTACCAAAGCAGAATTGAAATCCCTGTGTAACACCCCTACCCGTATCCATTGCCGGAATAGGGTACGAGGCCTTACCGTAGTTTACTGAACATTTTCAGATAATTCTGAGTCATTTATTATTCATATTTTGAAAATAATCATAACATCTCTCTATTGGGCCCTCGAAGCCCCAAACATACATTAGAAACCAATCGGAACTAAATAGGGATCATAGAATTTTTTTTATTTTTTTTATTTTTTTCCAAAATCTTAAATTATATTTTCATCTAAGTACTTACCATTTCAATGCTCCTTATAATTAAATGTGTTACCATTCAATCAATAGCTTGGCACTTGTCTAAGCGTCAAACAACATCATTGTTAGTATTCTTGCACATATTTCATATAAATTCAACATTGATATACCTATTTTCTCGTCATATCACCCTTGAGTTTAATAATTGTCTTTACTTACATAATTTCCTCGTATCAACATATAAAAAATAATCATATATGTACATGTCATGAAACATATCATTCTCTTACCGTTTCTTCATAATTATATATCATTTATTTCATTATATCAATATTTCATGCTCCATCATTTTCATATATTTTATGTATATTTATTCCGGTAATAGCGTATATCAAACTTAACATAAATTATATTCCATGTACTTATACTTATTTCGTTTATCTATCTTTATAATTATTTCATACAACTATTTTGTACATATATTTCCATATGACCAGTTCTTGTAAACATTTCACACAACCATTTCATATAACCATTCGTCATCTAATACATATTACCTGAATATCAATTGTTCAACAGATGTCATAGCATCTCCCATCCACGGTCTTATTTATCTTTGACATGATGTCATAGTGTCTTTCAACTATGGTGTTACTCATTTTCTGTCATGTTGCCATGGTATCTTTCAACCATGGTCTTATTCTTTTCATGTCATATTGCCATGGTATCTTTCAACCATGGTCTTATTCATTTTATATCACGCTGCCATGGTATCTTTCAACCATGGTCTTACACATTTCATTTCAGAGAGCACACTCCCGCGAACCTCATCCTTACAGCGGGATTACCAGTCCAAGCTAAATCCCCTGTAATATAAACTCATAGAGTATTGTCGGGATTACCAGTCCAGGCTAAATCCCCTGCAACGACAATTACTCTAATGAGCTTGGATCTAAATTACCAGTCCAGGCTAAATTCAGACCCTAATTTGGATTACCCGTCTGGGCTAAATCCATTTTACATGTATTATTCGGGAGGGCTATATCAGGATAGGATCACCCGTCCGGGCTAGATCCTTTTTACAGTCAATTCTTTTTCCAATGATCCATCGAATTCCATTCCATTCAACCGGGATTTATTTTCAATTTATATCGAGTATTACCAATATTTCATCAATTATCATGAATGAACATTCAAATCATATTTTCATCACAGAACCACATATTTCAAGTATTTAAAAATACAATTCAAGTTACACAAACTTACCTCATTGTTTGTTTGTGTTTATAATTTCATTAATCCGATATCTTTTCTTTTCCACGATCAAGTCTCGTATTTGAGTCGTCTGGATCTTTATAAATAAATTTGATCATTATTTTCATTCATTTCATAGTCTAACGCATTTAATTAATGCTCTAGGAAAAATTACCATTTTGCCTCTAAACTTTTAATTAATAACGATTTCATCCTTAGGGTCAGGAAAATAAAATTCTTGCAATTTAATCCTTATTTCCAGCTATTATTCTCATACATATTGATAACAGTCCATGAATTCTATAAAATATCATAATTTTTCATAATTTTCCATAATTTCAACATTTTTCAATTTAATCCCCAAAACATGTTTTCCCCCGATCTTGAACTAAATTAATAATTTCATTCAATTTTGTAATTTAAATAATAAAATAGTCCATTTCATGCAATTTTATATTTTTTTACATTTTTACAAAATTACCTATAAAGTTTTACTTTTATTCAATTTAGTCCCTGAGCCTAAAATATGCAAATTAGCCATGCTAGATGAATATTCATACATATTTTTCCTCCTCCTTCTCTCCATTCCACATCCTTAATTTATATAACATGCTACAAGTAACATTATCAATAATTTCACTATTTACTTATGTGTATATTCAAAACTGTCCATTTGCATCATAGTCACTAAATTATTTATATCTTGAGCTACAGAACTTGAAATTAAGATCCGATAATTTTATATGAAACTAGGCTCACATATATTCTTGCCATAAAATTTTCATAATTTTTTATGAATCCAATAAGTACAGTTTATTCTTTAAAGTCACTCCTGTTTTGCTGTCTGACAGTTTCGACACTTCTTCACTAAATTAATTATCTCCTCGTACAGGATTCAAATGATGTTTCCGTTTATTTCTATTGAAAATAGACTCATTAATAATTCTAATAATATAAATTAAATTGCATAATTATTTTTCTCCAATTTTTTATGATTTTCCAAAGTCAGAACAGGGGAACGTGAATTCACTCTGACCTTGTCTCACAAAATTTATTATTCCTCATAATTCACAATTCCATTTCTTACACCGTTTCCTTTATAAGAAACTAGACTCAATAAGATTTAATTCCATATTTTGTTCATCCTCAAATTAAATTCCAAAAATTTATGGTGATTTTTCAAAGTTAGCCTACTGCTGCTGTCTAAAACTATTTTAGTGCAAGATATTAATTACCATGATTATAACACCCTTATTTTCTTTCTCTACACTATTTTTCATCACTTTCTCTTATTTTCTCTTCACTAACATATCAAGAACATAGGATCATATGTAAGGAAACTCTACATTAACATCAATCCCATGCTTTTTCAATAATATCAAACTTAAAAATATATTGAAATCATGATGTTCTTACCTTGTTCTATTGATTTCAATCTTCATCTTGATTTTCTCTATCCTTCAGCTTTCATTTCTTGAATCCAACTTGATATTTTAACTTCCCATAGCTTCCTTAACATTTTTTTCTCTTGGTAGCTATGGAAATTCTTTTGATTTTTGGGTGAAAATGGTAAATTTTTGGTAAAATGACCAAATTGTAAAGAAAAGAAAGTTTCTTTCTTCCTTTTCTCTTCATACGTTGGGTGCATGGGAAAAAGATGATGATTCTTTATCTTTCTTTCCTTATATATACTAAATAAAATAATAATAAAATAATAATAAAATATCATTTAAAAATTAAATTAAAATATTAATAAAATATTATTTATTTATTTAATCTAAAATATCCCCAATATCATCATTGCTTTTTAGATTTCTCTCTCTTCCAGTTGACCATTTTTCCCTTTATTATCTTTTAAAATTCCATCCTTGAGTCATCATTTAATTTGGTAAAATTGCAATTTAGTCCCTCATAGTTCTTCACCTATTCAATTTGGTCCTAATTCATCCATTTCCTTAGTTTCTAGATCATTCCACTCTTAAAATATTTACACTATTGGTCCTTCAACTTTTTCATATTTACATTTTAACCCCTCAAATTTTGAGTATTTACTCTTGTGCAACAAAAATTTTCTCACTTTTACAATTTAGTCCTTTCTTGAATTAATATATCATAATATACTTCTCAATTTTGACATAACTCAAAATTTCCCTTTTTGTCACTTTATTTCCTTATTTTACTATATCAAGGATAATATCTTACTATAAATTTTTGGGGTATTACATTTCCCTCCCCTTAAAATAAATTTCGTCCTCGAAATTTCCTTGTTTTCTTTTGATCATGAATTTCATTATTTCTATAGTTCTATAGTTTCTTTCTGTACATATTTACCTAGTTTATCATTTATATCCATTCTCTATCCTTTCATTTCAAAATTTATTTTCAATTTAATATTTCATATTTGCCTTTCAGAGTTTCTACCGATAGAAATAGAAAATAATATCATATGAATCTTATTATCAAGTGTTCTATCACATATATTGGCTTGGAAAACCAAAGAAAGATATAGTAATACCATTTGTGAATCAATTAGACTTGTGGAAATTTTTGTCTGTTAGCATATTTATCCAACCTTTCCATATAATGGTTATAGCATCCAAACATGAACAATTGTATATACCTCTGAAAATATCAGTACATATAGATATTCATATAAAATCCCCAAAAAAAATTTACTGTAATATACCTATTTATAACAGCTATATTCAAATATTTTTGCAATTTATTCACCAATCCATTGACTAGTATAGTCATCAATAATTTCATATCATTCAGTTTACTCAAGAAACTAATTCAGACGAAATTTTCAGTTAACCATCCTGTAAATATCATATTTGAATAATTTGATTTTCTCATAAATAACTTCTTTCTTTAACAGTGATACTGTATATCTCAACTAGTTTTCAGAAAAATCTAATATCTCTATTCAGAACCCATCTTTACCTATTAACTCATTCTTAGTTCCGACTGCATTATCGATTGTTCAACCATTGAACTTTTCACTTTCCACTTCTGAACTTAATCTCATGAATTTCATTGTATAATATAGATCGTAAAGCCTCATATTTAAATTTCCATGTATTTACTCATATAACATTTATCATTCTCAAGTACTATAAAACATTTATCCGTACTTTTACGAGTTCTGCTTCATCATAGCTAACATTTTTACTTAGAGATAATCCTTTACCTCGTAACGAATTTTTTTTACTTTTTACTTAGTAGAGGCCTAGTAGACTAGATAGAACAATTCAGATATATGGGACTTATACAGAGGTGCATTATTATGCACTATTAAACAGAGAACACTGAAGTGCTATTCAGAGAGTACGAATGTGCTGAATGTGCTAATAACCAGAGAGCACTAACGTGCTAGTAATCAGAGAGCATGCTGAGGTCCCTTAATATCCTAGTAGTTCTAATCTTGTCTACTTGGACAAATTATTTCATGCACGCATATCATTTTTACACCTTTCGCATAATACTTTTACATGCTTTACAATTTAATCCTTGTACCAATAATTCATATGCTTATATCTTCTGTATCTTTAATACATGTAATATATTTCAAAATTCACTATTCATCCATAATTCTCTAATAATCCTTATCATGTACTTCATATATTACTTTTATATATTTTTTAATTTAGTCATCAGCACAATATTTCATGTAGTAATATAATTTACTTTTAAGAATACATATAACATAATATTCATCATCGACATGTATTATAAAACATTTATTCATACCATTTTTTTTTTGTATCGGTTCATCATAATCAACTTTCTACTCTTATACTTGAGTATCGCTTTTAGCATTATCGGAATCAGCTTGGTTGAAAAGCATCTCTTTCTATAAGTAAAACAAATCTCATCAGAGTCGAGAGATATCACACTATCACATATTATATAATGACATGTGTTTTTAGACTTCACACATACTACGTTTGGTTCGAGAACCGACTAAACCGTAGCTCTGATACCAACAAATGTAACACCCCTACCCGTATCCATTGCCGAAATAGGGTACGAGGCCTTACCGTAGTTTACTGAACATTTTCAGATAATTCTGAGTCATTTATTATTCATATTTTGAAAATAATCATAACATCTCTCTATTGGGCCCTCGAAGCCCCAAACATACATTAGAAACCAATCAGAATTAAATCAGGATCATAGAATTTTTTTTATTTTTTTTACTTTTTTCCAAAATCTTAAATTATATTTTTATCTAAGTACTTACCATTTCAATGCTCCTTATAATTAAATGTGTTACCATTCAATCAATAACTTGGCACTTGTCTAAGCGTCAAACAACATCATTGTTAGTATTCTTGCACATATTTCATATAAATTCAACATTGATATACCTATTTTCTCGTCATATCACCCTTGAGTTTAATAATTGTCTTTACTTACATAATTTCCTCGTATCAACATATCAAAGATAATCATATATGTACATGTCATGAAACATATCATTCTCTTACCGTTTCTTCATAATTATATATCATTTATTTCATTATATCAATATTTCATGCTCCATCATTTTCATATATTTTATGTATATTTATTCCGGTAATAGCGTATATCAAACTTAACATAAATTATATTCCATGTACTTATACTTATTTCGTTTATCTATCTTCATAATTATTTCATACAACTATTTTGTACATATATTTCCATATGACCAGTTCTTGTAAACATTTCACACAACCATTTCATATAACCATTCATCATCTGATACATATTACCTGAATATCAATTGTTCAACAGATGTCATAGCGTCTCCCATCCACAGTCTTATTTATCTTTGACATGATGCCATAGTGTCTTTCAACTATGGTGTTACTCATTTTCTGTCATGTTGCCATGGTATCTTTTAACCATGGTCTTATTCATTTTATGTCACACTGCCTGTTATCTTTCAACCATGATCTTATTCATTTCCCGTCATGTTGCCATGTTATCTTTCAACCATGGTCTTATTCTTTCATGTCACGTTGCCATGGTATCTTTCAACCATGGTCTTCCAGATTTCATATCGTGTTGCCATGGTATCTTTCAACCATGGTCTTACACATTTCATTTCAGAAAGCACACTCCCGCGAACGTCTTCCTTACAGTGGGATTACCGGTCCAGGCTAAATCTCCTGTAATATAAACTCATAGAGTATTGTCGGGATTACCAGTCTAGGCTAAATCCCCTTCAACGACAATTACTCTAATGAGCTTGGATCTGAATTACCAGTCCAGGCTAAATTCAGACCCTAATTTGGATTACCCTTCCGAGCTAAATCCATTTTCCACGTATTCTTCGGGAGGGCTATATCAGGATAGGATCACCCGTCCGGGCTAGATCCTTTTTACCGTCAATTCCTTTTCCAATGATCCATCAAATTCCATTCCATTCAATTAGGATTTATTTTCAATTTATATCGAGTATTATAAATATTTCATCAATTATCATGAATGAACATTGAAATCATATTTTCATCACATAACCACATATTTCAAGTATTTAAAAATACAATTCAAGTTACACAAACTTACCTCATTGCTTGTTTTGTTTATAATTTCATTAATTCAATATCTTTTCTTTTCCACGATTAAGTCTCGTATTTGAGTCGTCCGGATCTTTATAAATAAATTTGATCATTATTTTCATTCATTTCATATTCTAACGCATTTAATTAATGCTTTAGGCAAAATTACCATTTTGTCTCTAAACTTTTAATTAATGACGATTCCATCCTTAGGGTCAGGAAAATAAAATTCTATAAAATATTGATAACAGTCCATGGATTCTATAAAATATCAGAATTTTTCCTAATTTCAACATTTTTCAATTTAATCCCTAAAACATGTTTTCCCCCGATCTTAAACTAAATTAATAATTTCATTAAATTTTGTAATTTAAATAATAAAATAGTCCGTTTCATGCAATTTAATATTTTTGAAATTTTTACAAAATTTCCCATAAAGTTTTACTTTTATTCAATTTAGTCCTTGAGCCTAAAATATGCAAATTAGCCATGCTAGATGAATATTCATACATATTTTTCCTCCTCCTCCTCTCCATTCCACATCCTTAAATTATATAACATGCTACAAGTAACATTATCAATAATTTCACTATTTACTTATGTGTATATTCAAAACTGTCCATTTGCATCATAGTCACTAAATTATTTATATCTTGAGCTACAGAACTTGAAATTAAGATCGGCTAATTTTATATGAAACTAGACTCACATATATTCTTGCCATAAAATTTGCATAATTTTTTATTAATCCAATAAGTACAGTTTATTCTTTAAAGTCACCCCTGTTCTGCTGTCTGACAGTTTTGACACTTCTTCACTAAAAATTAATTATCTCCTCGTACAGGATTCAAATGATGTTCTCGTTTATTTATATTGAAAATAGACTCATTCATAATTATAATAATATAAATTAAATTGTATAATTATTTTTATCCAATTTTTTATGATTTTATAAAGTCAGAACAGGGGAACCCTAATTCACTCTGACCTTGTCTCACAAAATTTATTATTCCTCATAATTCACAATTCCATTTCTTACACCGTTTCTTTTATAAGAAACTAGGCTCAATAAGATTTAATTTCATGTTTTTTTAATCATCAAATTAAATTCCAAAAATTTATGGTGATTTTTCAAAGTTAGCCTACTGCTGCTGTCTAAAACTGTTTTAGTGCAAGATATTAATTACCATGATTATAACACCCTTATTTTCTTTCTCTACACTATTTTTCATCACTTTCTCTTATTTTCTCTTCACTAACATATCAAGAACATAGGATCATATGTAAGGAAACTCTACATTAACATCAATCCCATATCAAACTTAAAAATATATTGAAATCATGATATTCTTACCTTGTTCTATTGATTTCAATCTTCATCTTGATTTTCTCTCTCCTTCAGCTTCCATTTCTTGAATCCAACTTGATATTTTAACTTCCCATAGCTTCCTTAACATTTTTTTCTCTTGGTAGCTATGGAAATTCTTTTGATTTTTGGGTGAAAATGGTAAATTTTTGGTAAAATGACCAAATTGTAAAGAAAAGAAAGTTTCTTTCTTCCTTTTCTCTTCATACGTTGGGTGCATGGGAAAAAGATGATGATTCTTTATCTTTCTTTCCTTATATATACTAAATAAAATAATAATAAAATATCATTTAAAAATTAAATTAAAATATTAATAAATTATTATTTATTTATTTATTTAATCTAAAATATCTCCAACATCATCATTGCTTTCTAGATTTCTCTCTCTTTCAGTTGACCATTTTGCCCTTTATTATCTTTTAAAATTCCATCTTTGAGTCATCATTTAATTTGGTAAAATTGCAATTTAGTCCCTCATAGTTCTTCACCTATTCAATTTGGTCCTAATTCATCCATTTCCTTAGTTTCTAGATCATTCCACTCTTAAAATATTTACACTATTGGTCCTTCAACTTTTTCATATTTACACTTTAACCCCTCAAATTTTGAGTATTTACTCTTGTGTAACAAAACTTTTCTCACTTTTACAATTTAGTCCTTTCTTGAATTAATATATCATAATATACTTCTCAATTTTGACATAACTCAAAATTTCCCTTTTTGTCATTTTATTTTCTTATTTTACTATATCAAGGATAATATCTTACTATAAATTTTCGGGGTATTACACCCTGCCTATTCCATCCTAAATGATGTTAACTGCTTCAAGACTGTCTGTCTGAATTAAAACTCTCTTAACCCCCTGATCTAACACAAGTTTCAACCCATTGAAAATATCCCAGAATTTATTTTATCATATAAAAAATTAATATCAATTTCATCAGTATTGTTAATTATATTTCGCACAGTCATTCAAAAAAATTTATATTTCTTATGGAGTATAAAGGAATTTAAGAGACGTTATAATATTTTAATTAAATGGAGTGTTGTAGAGATGGAAACAGAAATCATATCAGACTGTAAAAAATAAATATAATTTGATTTCTTTATAATAAGCGGTTAATGCAATTTGATGTAATTTTGTAGCTAATCATTGCTTCTTTAAGTAATACAATCGAACAATTATTTAAAAAAAAAACTTTTACAAATATCATCAATAAAAGAAAAGATATTATTTTCAAAAAAAAAAATATTATTGATAGTGGAAGTAAAAAACTCAACAAACATATCAATAAGAGAGTTAAAATTTATTATATCATTAATAGCGAATATTGTAGTCTCATTTAGGGTTTAGTTTATTTGAAAAGGGATACCTGTAGAGCTGAGCAAGAAATAAAAAATTAACTAAATCGAGATATTTAGATAGTTTACAAAATATAAATAATTTGGTTTTTAATATGTTTATTTCTTGTTTTGTCCGAACGAGAACGATTTTTTTGTTTAGGCCACGAGGAGCATTCGGTCTCTTTGATGTTAGTTATTTATGGCCTATAAGATTGTGACTTATTTAAAGTAACAATGATTTGGTTGACTAGGACTCTCGAGTGTTTCAATCAATTCTTGTAATGATCATGAATTTATTGGATAATGATTGAGTTATTATTCTACTCTTTTAGAGTATTTTTGGAGAACTTGTGATGGTGTCACTTAAGTGTTTTTTTAGTGTCTTTGTCAACAACTTTGCTATGTTGTTGTGGCTATTTTGTGACTTTTTTAGATATTATTTGGAGAGATTTATTAATTGTATTGTGGGGTATTTGGGGTGAGTGATTTGTGACAATTGGAGTCGGTGTTGGAGTTGCAATTACTTTTTGTGTAATGGTAGATTGGCCTCAAGCCAATAGGTGATCCTGACGATTCTTGAATAAAATTATTCACGACACAAGGCTCCACAAATGTAAGATCATTGATCTGAACTATAATAAAAAATATTGTGTGTTAATTCTCTCATTACTTTTCTCTTCACGTTACTTTGTGTTTAATCTTTCTATTCCTTTCAGTAGGAACAACAAAATTGTTAACAACAAAATTGTTTTTCAAGTGCAAACCAGTAACTTCTTCACTAGTTAAAAAATCAAGAATACCCAAATTGAGTTAAAATCTATTTTTTTAATTCATAATAAATTTAAAATTTAGATGTAAGAATATTTTATATTTAAAACAATAAAAGTAATTTAAATATATTATATAATAAATATTTTCAAAAAAAAAATCTTATAATAGTTATTGATTATTTCTTATTTAGTAGAAAATGTATTATTTTTAAATATTTAAGAATTGTTTTTTTGAATATTAATGTCATTATAAGTTCTTATCATATCTATTCTTTTTTATATAATGCTTAGGATTACTCATAGCTCCTCTCTAATCCTTAGATAGGAGAGTAATGTGTTTTTGTCGTGCTTTTTTATTTGATCTTTAGTGTAATGGAAGTTTTCATCTACATGGTAAGATCAAAGAGAGACATTATATACCAATTTTAATTTTGAGAAATCCCTCTACAATAACATCAAGGTTAATTAATAATACATTAAAATAACCTTAACTCTGCAACATTTACAACAACATCAACATTAGCTAAGCTAATAACACATCTTTAATTTGTTAAAGATTCCTCGGTCTCATGATGAAATTAGCAAGTGATTTGGGATGGAGAAGTAATTAAAGATTTTATATTATTCCGAAAATGGAAGGCAAAGATATTGATAAGGCAATACAAAGAGAAAACGAGGCCTTACCAATAATATAACAAAAAAACCCAAATTATATTAAACCGAAGAATAGACCAGAGATCACTTATGGCAGTGTTAATTAAACTTAAAAAGGCCTTTTTGTTGCTTACATTCCCAACTGGCTCTGAACTTCAAGAATAGTTTTAGCTGATTCCCTAAGCCTCTCCATCTCTTCATCCGTCAAATGAATATTGGTGACACCCAATACTCCTCCCCTGCCCAGCTGTGTGGGCAAGCTCAAGAAAACGTCACCACCATCGATTCCGTAAAAACCCTTTGCAAGGACCGAAACTGGGTGGATTTTCCTCTGGTCTCTAAGCAGGCTCCTAGCCAAGTTAGCGACCGAGTAGCCAATTGCCCATGACGTATACCCTTTCAGGCTAATCACCTCATATGCACTCTCAACAACTGCCTTGTGGATGTTCTCAAGCGTCTCTTTTTCGTAGGCAATTTGTTGTTTCTCTAGGAAGCTCAACACCGGCACTCCACCAATACTAATGCTAGACCACAGTGCAACCGAGCTGTCACCATGCTCACCAACTATGTAGGCCTGCAATTATTTTATAATGCTCACTAACTATTACATTAAATTTTAACTTTTAAAGTTTCTATTGAAAACGCAATAAAAAAGGTTCAACAACATATGAATGTCACGATCACGATAGCCTTCGAATGCCTTGAAAATTTTATGATATTTGAGAATTGAGAGTAATGCTGCTTAAGAAATAATAAAGTAAACTAAAGTTAGTGGCGTTATGGTGATTAATCTTTTAAAAAAAAAATCACCCCACTAACAGAACAGATATTATGTCTTTGGTATATTCCAAATGCCTTACTTTATAGTAGCCAGGAAAAAGACTTAATATTCTCCAAAAAAAAATAATATCAAACTGACCTGCACATCCTGAGCATTGACGTCCAAGTGATCAGCGATCAAGAACCGAAACCGGGACGAGTCCAAGTTCGTACCCGAACCGATGACCCGATTCGATGGGAATCCAGACATCTTCCAGGACACGTAAGTTAGCACATCCACGGGATTCGAAACAATCAAGAGAATCGAATCTGGTGAGTACTTTGCTAATGGAGGTATAATGTGCGAAAACAAAGCAACGTTCCTCTGCAGCAGGTTCAGCCTAGACTCGCCAGGGTTCTGACGGGCTCCTGCAGTGACGATACAAAGATCCGATCCAACGGTGACGGCATAATCAACGGAAGCAACAATCTTGGTACGTGGGAGGAAGGCAGCGGCGTGTTGGAGATCTAGCATTTCGCCACGAAGCTTGTCAGCCTTGGCGTCGATGAGGGCGAGTTCGTCTGCTAAGTCCTGAGTGAGGATGGTTTGGGCGATTGCCATGCCGACATTCCCAACTCCAATGACGGAGACCTTGGTATGGCGCTTGGTGGAGGAAGGTGAGGCGGTATTTTGTATGGGCTTGAAGAAAGCCTGAGACAAGTCTAGACCGCCTGGACCCAAAGAAGAAGCTGAAGCACTGTGATGCATTGTAAATAATTGAAGATGCAATAAGTAAATTTGTTTATGGACTCCTTTCAGCCTTGCCAGTCAAGGATTTATAGATGGAAAAAGAAAAAGGGGTTAAGTGGAGAAGAAGAATGTGAACAGCCTTATTTTCTGTAAGACGGTCCAATGACTTTCCCTTCTTTCTTTCTCGCGCATTTTTATTCCATTTAATTCAACCTTCAATTCTCTTTAACCTAGTGTCGACGCGCTATTCCTTATCGAAGGTTCCATGCAACGCAAACCATAATTCACAATCCTCCTCCACGTTTATATTTTGACTGTTGACTAGAAGTTTTTTCAGTTTTTAATTATTTGTTAATTGCTACACCTAAAATTCTGAATTTCTTTTTTCAACCGTTGTATTTTGACCGTTGCGTGCTTACTGTTCGATAAATGGTATTTTTATAAAATATATTTGGTATACTACTTAAAATTAAGTACAAAATGTAATTAAATATAAGAGGAGTGAAATTAAACATATATCTTTCTGCATTAATAATAATACTTATGTCAATTGAGTTAAGATTAAATTAATTATTAAATAATAATTTTAAAAATAAAATATTTAGCGAATAATGTTAAAAGAATAAAAAATTAAAAAAATATTTTTAACTTTTTTCGATTTAGTTTTTTCAATAAGTTATCAAATAAGTCCTTATTTTTAAAGTACTCTTATTTTTTATAATAAATTTTATTCATATTTATAATTTCACACTATTTCGATACATGTGTTAAATAATTTTATTCTCTAATATTATTAGATAGTATAAATGTTATTTTATTATCCCCAAATTTATGAAGTCTTTAAAATTTGTCAACTAAAACACGAGGTTTAATTGCGAGTGAATTTGATATTCTCTAAATTACAGGGAGTCAGGGACTGATGGCGCAGGCAAAGATGGATGGGTATGCCTCCTACGAGGATGATCGTGATGGAACCAACACATGGCGTCTTGAATGTTGTCATAGTCGTGCGGGCTCCTGCTACCGTACTAAATTTCATTCCCTCCAAATCCGTGGGCAGTGAGAATGAACGAATCTGCTTTTGATATTTTATTATATTTTGCTGAAACGAATCCCCGTGTAAACGCATGAAAATAACGCTAATATCAACTTTTTACATTTAAATTTAAATTTTGATTTGAAAATAATTACGATCGAGTTGAGTTAAATCGAGTTAAATTTATTTTTGAATTAATTAAGTTGAAAAATCTTATTTTAGCAACTAAACTCAATTTAAATTTTTTTTTCAAATTGAATCAAATCGAGTCAAATCAAATCGAGTTAACGAATCCTATTATTTATACTCAATATTGCATTTACATGAACTGATTATTTAACTAGTAGATGAAATACAAGATTATTTAACTACATAAATAATATAATGGTTTTATCTTTTGACTTAATGGGTAAACATTTATCAAAACGACGTAATTTTGTATTTTCTTATTTAGATTTTTGGATAACTCGAATTGTGTAATTCATATTCGAGTTAAACCGAAAAACTTGATTTTTTATTTGAATTGATCCAAATAATTCGATTAACTCGAATAACTTAAACTATTTAATTCAAACTTTAAATTTTTTATCAAATTTTTTAAATCGAATCGAATTTTGCTCACCATTAGTCAATATTATAACAAATCAATCTGAATTACTTATTCAGAAAAGCAGTTTAGTGAGTCTTTAACAAGGACAAAATGTGTGCTAATGTCGTAATTTTTAGGTACTAATTACCACAATATTTCATTTCCTATTCTTACGGCTATTTATAACATTGGAAGAAAGTTCAAACCACCTTGTTTGGCAACCTAATTTGAGTTCTAGATAACTAATTACGTACCACGAAATTGCATTTAAGACATTGAAGTTTTCAAATATTATTTAGTTTTGATAAAAATTAAACATTTGTGGGAATTAGATATTTCCCAGGATATTCGTAATAGAGGACTTTCAACTGCTCCCCATTTCTACAACATCATCATATTTTCTTGTTGGACAAGCCTAACTTTTGCCAACCAACTGGTCTTGCTCATTGCTCAAGAAAAAGAAGGAAAAATCTTAGAACATGAAAAAACTAGGGGCTCTTCTCATTTTCAACTATCCCGAGATGCAATCGTCTGCCTTCCTTTTCTTCTGTTTCATTTTAATAAAAGGGATGAGCAAAAAGTTTATGATGATTACTTCTAGTATTTAATCTCTATATTCAGCCTAAATTAATATTGTCAATTTAAGTTTTTTTATTTTTTGAATTTTGAGATTTTGGTTTTTATTTAAATTAGGGTAATCTATAAAAATAGTCACTTTTATTTGCCTCATGTTACATTTTAGTCACTTATGTTTAAAATGTTACGTTTTAGTCACTTATGTTATTATTTTGTTACGAAATGATCACTCTACTGTTAAGTTCCGTTATCTCTCTAATGGTAATCGTAGGTGGCAGTCCAACTAGATTTTAGGTGCCAACTTAAATTTCTAAATGGAATGAAAATAAAATTTTAATTAAAAAATTTAATTAATTAAAATATTCAAACGTAAACCTTAACTAAAAAACTGTTCATCTCCTCTTTTTAATTTTTCTTCTGTCTCTTATTTATTTCAATGGTTTTTTTTTCATTTGACTGGAAAAATTATTATTAAGATCAAAATAGTTGAAATCAACAATAAGAAAGAATAATCTGGAATAGCCACAAAAAGATTGTGAACATACAAGTTGATTCAGATCAGTAAAAATTTGATTGAGAAACCAATTATTCAAGAACTGTGAAAGAACTAGAAAATACAATAATTAGGAACAAGAACAGTGAAAGTAACAGCCCTTTTTTGAAAATTTTAAAATTAGCTTGAATGAAACATGTTTCTGGTTGCATTTTATGCGATGTCTATTGACGCAAAATAAAATACATGTTTACAAACAATTTCAAAAAGTAGAAGAAAATATCAAGAATTTTAATTTAGGGTTTTCATTAAACAATAAAAAATCTAATCTTTTGTTTTTCAGTACCGAATAAAAGAGATAGAGAGATACAAAGAAGACATATCTGAACCTTCTATTGAATCCATCTTTATGAAGCAGTCAATTTGATTTCAACTATTTTGATTTTAATAATAGTTTTTCCAATCAAATGAGAAAAAGAAAAACCCATTGAAAAAAAGAAGAGATGGAAGAAAAATTAAAAAGAGGATATGAACAGTTTTTTTAATTAAGGTTTAGGTTTAAAAATTTTAATTAATTAAATTTTTTTATTAAAAATCTATTTTTATCCCATTTAGAAATTCAAGCTGGCACTTAAAATCTAGTTGGACTGCCACGTAGGATTACCGTTAGAGAGATAACGGAACTTAACGGTAGAGTGATCACTTTGTAACAAAATAATTACATAAGTGACTAAAACGTAACATTTCAAACATAAGTGACTAAAATGTAACCTAAGGCGAACAAAAGTGACTATTTTTGTAGATTACCCTTTAAATTGTAGTAGTTAAATTCTTATACTAATAATGTATTATATGTAAAGTTATAGATTTATTTTATATTTTCCAATCGAATCATTCTAATCCTTATACTTTTTAATTTCAACATTTAATATATTCAAATAGTAAATTAACATAACAATATACACACGATAATATATTTGTCACATCGAATTTTAGAGATAACAAAATTTAATAACAATAGTTTGGTCATAATAGACAACAAAATTTATTTTCAACCCTTTTCAAGGATTGGCTCATGCAAACCTTTAGGGAGACTGTGGTGTTACATTTTCAAGTGCTATGGGGTATGTTATTTACTGCTATATTATGGGGCTTGTAGAAAGGAAGAAATGACAATTTCTAATGGCAGATTGTCACTCGCGGTCAATATATTAGAGTATGATATCTCTTTTGCTAAGGATATTCGTAAGGCAATGTTCTCAAATGTTTCTCGCATTTTACAAGGATCACGTTGGGTTTAGTGGAAAAAGCTACCTGCCAAGGTTTGTATTTTAAACACGGATGAGGTTGTTAAAGCTCGATCCAAATTGGCTTCGGTGGGGGATAGTACGTAAACAAATAGGCAGCTGGATTAAGGGCTTTATGCTGAAAATTGGGACATCAAACAACGAACAAGTTGAGCTCTGGGGCGTTCATTAAGGACTGCGCCTCGCGAAAAATTTGGGCATCTCAAAACTAATAGTTGAACTGGATGCTTCACTTGTGGTACGTTTCTTGACTAGGCCATTTGATGACGATCACTGTATGACACCTTGATTACAAATTGTGTAAAGTTCATAAAGGAGGGGTGGATTCTAGAAGTGAGACATGTACTAAGGGAGGGAAACATGTGCGTCGACCACTTAGCCAATTTAGCACAGGACATAGCAGTTGGGGTGGTTCTTCTAGGCTCTCCACCAGCAAGTATTTACCTTTTTATACTAGCTGATGCTTGTGGAAGAGGAACAGTCGGAACTTAGTTTGTCTTCTATTTCAATTTGTACAAGAAAAACAAAAAATAAAACAGTTTCACTTATTACTAAAATTTAAAATTTTAAAAAGTATAAATACTAAAACTGACCAAATTAACTTATGCATAATACATGGATTATGTAATAGCCTGTCTAGCGTAGACCGTATCGAAATGTTGTTTGGTGAATTACCCGTTAAATGTTTAGGTGGCGTATTGCGTGGATTTGACAATATGCTCAATTGCGGAATGCCTCATTGGAATTTGCCATTTGGAAAACTCTAGGTTTTGGTGGACTCTTTTGTGAGATCATCCTCCAACCCCGATATTGTAACGGCCTAATTTTCAGTGGTGTCGGGAATGGTGATTTGAGATCACTAAATTCGACAAATAAGATTGAACAAGATAGTAATTTAATATTTATGAGTCAAGTAAGAATTTAGAAGAATTTGTGAAATGGTGAAATTAGTGAATTAAAAGAATTTATTAGGTCAAATGGGTCAAAAATGAGGTATCGAGACCTCAAAGTTGAAAATCAAGCTATAAATATTTTTATAAATATTTATGGAGTGTCATTGAGTTAGTATTAAAGTTTCGTTAGAAAATTTTAACGTTTGGATGGCTAATTAATTAAAAAGAACTAAATTGAAAATAGCGCAAAATTTGTTAAATTGTGAGTAAATAGCTTAAGTATTTAAAAATATGGATTTAAAGAGCAATTAGACCCAAAGGTTAATGGCTGGACGGTTTGGGTATGAAATAAGCAAGAAAACAATGTGAACAAGGGGCAAAATTGGAAATAGCATAAAAGTTAATGGTTAAATAATGATGTAATTGAAAAATCTAGACATTTCTTCATATTTTCTCAGCCAAAACGCCATAGAAGGTCTGGAGAAAGCTGGTTTTTCATATTTTTACATCATGTGAGTTTAATTCTTACTTTTCTTGATAATTTTTATGTTTTTATGACTTTTACAATTAGGTCCACTTGTAGAATTCATTAGTTTTTGATTTTATGGGTGAAATTGGAAGTTACCCTGGATGTATAAGGGAATTTTATGATGAATTATTATGAAATTTAAGTTCTAATTTCATATTAAGGTGGTTTTATTAAGTGATTTTGATAGGAAATGATATTTAGGACCTAATTGTGAAAAAGTTGTGAATTGAAGGTTTCTGTTGAAATTAAGAATATAAAAGGTTTTGAAATAGTTTATAATGATAAAATAAAGTGTTAATTGAGAAAAATTAGTTCAATTGATGGGTGAATTGAGCAGGGACTAAATTGTGAAAACTATAAATTTTGGGGTAAAAGTGCAATTTTGAAATTTAAACAGCATAAATTGTGAAGTGAAATAGAATTGAAATGGATGCTAATGAAGGAATGATTTTATAATTATAGATCAAGAAAACGAACTGAATCGTGGAAAGGAGAAAATTCAAGAATAGTCCCTGAATTTCTACGACTTTTGCAAATTAGTCCAGGTAAGTTCATATGGCAAAGTTCAATGTTTTGATATGAAAATCTTATGATTGTTAAAATATTTTATTGTTGATGAATACTATCAATTTGCATTAACTAATGAATAATGTGTAACTAAAAGTACAAATTAGTAGGAACAATGGATTTGAGTGCTTCTATTCTGTGACCCTAATGAATTGACGAAAAATATGTGATAAGTGTGCCCGTTAAGACCGTAGCTGGGCTATGGCATCGGTGCAATGTGATAATGTGACTCCGTATAAGACCATAGCTAGGCTATGGCATCGGTATAATGTGATAATGTGATTCCGTATAAGACCATGTCTGGGATATGGCTTCGGTATGATATGTGAACCGTGTAAGACCATGGCAAGGCTATGGATTCGGTGTGTGATGCGTAACAATGTGAAAGTCCATAGTTTACTATGGCAATGTGATAATGAAGCACTCAATTCCCTTATTGTTCCTTAATTTGACAATGAAGTAAATGAGAAATGGGCCTAAGGGAGTTAAATTGTGAGTAGCCATATGGAAATTATTCCAATGAGTTATTAATGAAATTGTGATTTGGAGGATGAAATAGTTAAACTAATAGATATATGATTGTGTACGATATTTGATATGATTTGTGTTTATATGCCTATGAGCTTACTAAGCTTCAATAAGCTTACTTGTGTGTGTTTAATATTTTTATGTAGATTGACTTGAAGCGAAGTGGGTAGATCGGATCAACACAACAGGGCACACTATTCAGATCAATTCTGGTAGTTTTTGTTTTATGTTTAAAGATTTATATGGCATGTATAGAGCTTGAATGAATTGAAGTAAAGATGTTATGAACTAGTTAACAATATTTGTACTAAAACAGTTTTTGGTAAGTAGCAGTAGTTTGACTTTGAAAATTCACCATAAATTGTGGAAATTGAGTTAAGGGCTGGGAAAAAAATTAGATTAAAGCCTAATTAGTCTAGTTTCATATAGAGGAAACGATGCATGCAATTGGATTTTATGTTATGAGATATTTAAATTGTTGTGAGACAGAGTCTGAATGACTTTGAGTTCCCCTGTTCTGATTTTAGAAAATCATTAAAAATTGAAAAAAAATAATTATAAGTCATACTGTATATGTATGGATTCCTCATTGGGTCTATTTTTAAGAGAAACAAACGGCATGGTTATTTGAATTTTTTACAGAGATAAATTTGGTTCGTAGTAAACAGGGGTCAAAGTAGCCAAACCCTGAAATAGGGGAGGATTTAACTAATAAACTGTACTAATTGGACCAACCAAAAATTATAAAAAAAAATTGGTAAGTAGATATATGAGTATAAATTCGGGGAAAATTTACGGATTTAGGTTTCGAGTTTTATAACTCGAGATATGAATTATTTAGCAACTATGACGCAGTTGGACAGCTTGTCTGAAAAGTATGATATAAATTATCTAAATTTGGTTAAGTGCTCAAATAAGTTTAGTAGTGCCTTGTGCTCGACTCCGGCAACGGTCTCGGGTAAGGGGCGTTACATTTATTGGTATCAGAGCTTCGGTTTAGCCGATTCTCGGAATATGTATGATGTGAAAAGTGTCTAGAATTACATGCCATATAAATCTGTGATAGTGTGCTGTATATGATCCGATCTAATCCTTGTTTTTATTATAGATTATCTTCGATTTGAAAAGATGTCAGATAGACCAGAACAAACTGAGCAAGAAGAAGTTAATAGCAAAGTACAAACCTCTGAACAAGGAACAAGTAGTGAAGCTCCGATTTCATTGATGCGAGAACAAGAACTCAAAAATATGATTTATGGATTCATGAATCAGTGGTATAATGAGAATGTGCGAGAAAGAAATCAGACTACACAACCTCCTCCCCTATCTCAACATCTGTAGTACCCCCGGTTGCTCCTCCACCTCCCCCGACAACTGAATCTGGCAAACGTTCTCCATTTGAAAAGCTCAGAAAACATGGGGCTGAAGAATTTCGGGGAAGAACAGATGATGACCCCGTTAAAGCTGAATATTGGTTACAAAGTATAATGAGGGTTTTTAAGCAAATGGCGTGCTCACCAGATGATTACTTAATATGTGCCGTGTCATTATTGAAAGAAGAAGCTTATAACTGGTGGGAAACAATAGAAGCTGTTGTACCGGCTGAGAAGATTACTTGGGAATTTTTCAAAATGAATTTAAGAAGAAATATGTCGGAAGAAGATATCTGGATAAGAAGAAAAGAGAATTTCTCGACTTGCGACAGGGAAACAAGTCAGTGGCTGAATATGAAAGAGAATTTGTTTATCTGAGCAAATATGCTCGAGATATAATACCCACAGAAGAAGAAATGTGTATCAGATTTGAAGAAGGGCTTAATGATGAGATTAAAATGATGATAGGGGGCATTGAGATACGAGAATTTGTTGTTCTATCAGATCGTGCTCAGAAGCTTGAAGAAGTATATAATAAAAAGATGCAACGAGATAGAAGAAGTAAAGAATCTTTCAAAAGAAGTGCATCTAAGTCATTTTCGGCTTTACCAGTGAAGAAATCTAAAGAGGAATTCAGTCGAGCGACTTCAGTACCGGAAAGATCAGGAAAAAGTAGGCCAAGACAATATGATTACAAAACATCTGACAGACCTGCTGTTAGTGTGGGTAGTGTACAAAATACCCAAAGGCCTAAGTGTCAACATTGTGGAAGAAGTCACCCCGGTGAATGTAGAAGTAAGTTAGGGGCTTGTTATAAATGTGGGGCCACTGATCACTTTATTCGTGATTGTCCCCAATTACAAGTAGAAGAAGTGGAACAGAGGAAGAAACAAAAAATTCTTCCTCAAAAAGGAAAACGCTCTGGTCAGAGCAGTGCTACAGGGGCTACTTGTTCGGGTATGAAAGATACTGCTAGCCGATCAGAAGTTAGGGCTCCTGCTCGTACTTATGCCATTCGAGCGAGAGAAGAAGCAACAGCTCCAGATGTAATTGCTGGTACTTTCTATCTTTATGATGTTCCTGTGTATGCTTTAATAGATCCTGGGTCTACTCATTCATATATTTTCACTATGTTAGCATCTGAAAAGAACTTATTTGTTGAGCCTACTGATTATGATGTACAAGTTACAAATCCGTTAGGTCAAAGTGTGGTAGTTAATTTAATATGTCATAACTGTCCACTGAAAGTTAAGGGCTGTGATTTCCCCGCTGATTTGATGCTGCTACCCTTTCGTGAATTTGATATTATCTTGGGCATGGACTGGTTAATGAAACATGACACGGTAGTGAATTGTCGAGAAAAACGAATTAGCTTGAAATGTCAAACAGGAGATATTGTTTTGGTTGAGTCTGGGAATTTGGATGACATGGTTAGAATGATTTCCTTTATGTCTGCTCAGAAATTGTTGCGTAAAGGAAATGAGGCTTATTTAGCCTATATTCTTGATACTCGAAGTTCTAAATCAAAGTTAGAGCAACTATCTGTTGTAAATGAATTCATGGATGTATTTCCTGAAGAATTGCCAGGTTTACCACCCGATAGAGAAGTTGAGTTCGTGATAGATGTGCTTCCAGGAACAGCTCCCATATCAGTGACACCGTATAGAATGGCTCCAGCAGAATTAAGAGAGTTAAAAGCGCAGTTGCAAGAACTGTTAGACAAAGGGTTTATCAGACCGAGTATGTCACCATGGGGTGCACCTGTCTTATTTGTGAAAAAGAAGGATGGTTCATTGAGGCTGTGCATAGATTACAGGCAGCTGAATAAGGTAACAATTAAAAATAAATATCCTTTGCCTCGTATTGATGATTTATTCGATCAGCTTAAGGATGCTACAGTGTTTTCAAAAATAGATCTCAGATCTGGGTATTATCAGTTAAAGGTAAAGGAATGTGATGTACAGAAAACAGTTTTTAGAACTCGGTATGGTCATTATGAGTTCTTAGTTATGCCATTCGGTTTGACAAATGCTCCTGCTGCTTTTATGGATTTAATGAATCGAATTTTCCAGTCTTATCTGGATAGATTTGTGGTTGTGTTTATTGACGATATACTGATCTATTCAAAGACAGAATCCGAGCATGCTCAGCACTTGAGAATTGTACTACAGATATTAAGGGAAAAACAGTTATATGCAAAATTTAGTAAATGTGAATTTTGGCTTCATGAAGTGGGATTCTTGGGTCACATTGTGTCAGTTGATGGTATATGGGTAGATCCGAGTAAGGTGTCAGCGGTGATTAATTGGAAAACTCCAAAGAATGTTACGGAAGTGCGAAGTTTCCTTGGATTAGCTGGTTACTATCGTCGATTTGTGAAAGATTTTTCACTGATTGCTTCACCGATAACTAAATTATTACAGAATAATGTTGAGTTTGTATGGTCTGATGAGTGCCAACAAAGTTTTGATCAATTAAAGAAAATGTTGACAGAGGCTCCGGTGTTAACTCAGCCTGAATCAGGTGTGCCATATGTAGTATATAGTGATGCGTCTCTGAATGGTTTAGGTTGTGTATTGATGCAGTCAGGAAAAGTTGTAGCATATGCTTCTCGACAGTTGAAACCACATGAGAGGAACTACCCTACACATGATCTTGAATTAGCTACCATAGTATTTGCTTTAAAAATTTGGAGACACTACCTATATGGAGAGAAATGTTATGTATATACAGACCATAAAAGTTTGAAATATTTAATGTCGCAGAAATAGCTGAATTTGAGACAGAGGCGATGGTTAGAGCTGTTGAAAGATTACGATCTTATCATTGATTATCATCCGGATAAGGCAAATGTAGTGGCAGATGCACTTAGTCAGAAATCATCATTATTTGCTCTTCGGGCGTTAAATGCTCATTTGTCTGTTAATGAAAATGGTTCTATATTAGCTGAATTAAAGACAAAACCAGTATTCTTTCAACGAATTCAGGAATTGCAAGATGAAGATCCGAAGTTGGTGTTGAAACGACAAATGGTTCGGGATAATTTGAACTTAGATTACTCTATTGATAATAGTGGTATGTTATACCATCGTAATAGAATTTGTGTCCCGAATAATCTAGAATTGAAGAAGGATATCTTATCAGGGGCTCATAGTAGTATGTACTCGATTCATCCGGGTAGTACGAAGATGTATTGTGATTTGAAAAAAATGTATTGGTGGCCTGGTATGAAACGGGAAATTTGTGAATTTGTGGCAAAATGTTTAATCTGTCAACAGGTAAAAGCTGAACATCAAGTGCCTACAAGTTTGTTACAACCCGTAATGATTCCAGAATGGAAGTGGGAACATGTGACGATGGATTTTGTATCTGGATTGCCAGTGACTCCGAAGAAAAAAGATTCGATTTGGGTGATAGTAGACAGATTCACTAAATCAGCGCTTTTTATTCCGGTCAGAACAGATTTTTCACTTGATAAGTTAGCGGAATTATATGTGTCAGAAATTGTGAGATTACATGGGGTGCCGACATCAATTATTTCTGATCGAGATCCGAGGTTTACTTCGAGATTTTGGAATAAACTGCAGGAAGCTTTAGGTACTAAGTTAAAATTTAGTACAGCTTTTCACCCTCAGACAGATGGACAATCAGAGCGAGTGATTCAGATTTTGGAAGATATGTTAAGGTGTTGTATACTCGAGTTCAGTGGCAGCTGGGAAAGGTACTTACCTTTAGCTGAATTTGCTTATAATAACAGTTATCAAGCTAGTATCAAAATGGCACCGTTTGAAGCTCTGTATGGAAGGAAGTGCAGAACCCCGTTGTATTGGTTAGAATTAAGTGAATCGAAATTAGTCGGAGTGGATTTAATTCGGGAAACTGAAGAGAAAGTTCAGATTATTCGGGAAAGTTTGAAAGCTGCTTCCGATCGTCAAAAGTCGTATGCAGATTTGAAAAGAAGAGATATAGAGTTCAATGTGGGTGATCGTGTGTTCTTGAAAGTTTCTCCGTGGAAGAAAGTTTTACGGTTTGGTAGAAAAGGAAAGCTTAGTCCACGATTTATCGGACCATATGAAATCATTGAGAGGGTCGGTCCGGTAGCTTATAGATTGGCCTTGCCTCCAGAACTTGAGAAGATCCATAATGTATTTCATGTATCTATGTTGAGACGATATAGATCAGACCCTTCACATGTGATTCCTCATACTGAGATAGAGCTACAATCAGATATGACTTATTCAGAGGAACCAGTGAAAATATTAGCTCGGGAAGTTAAAGAACTACGGAATAAACGAGTACCGTTAGTAAAAGTGTTATGGCATCGACATGGATTGGAGGAGGCAACCTGGGAAACAGAGGAGTCAATGAGATCACAGTATCCAAATCTGTTTTCAGGTAAAAAATTTCGAGGACGAAATTTTTAAAGGGGGGGAGAGTTGTAACGGCCTAATTTTCAGTGGTGTCGGGAATGGTGATTTGAGATCACTAAATTCGAAAAATAAGATTGAACAAGATAGTAATTTAATATTTATGAGTCAAGTAAGAATTTAGAAGAATTTGTGAAATGGTGAAATTAGTGAATTAAAAGAATTTATTAGGTCAAACGGGTCAAAAATGAGGTATCGAGACCTCAAAGTTGAAAATTGAGCTATAAATATTTTTATAAATATTTATGGAGTGTCATTGAGTTAGTATTAAAGTTTCGTTAGAAAATTTTAACGTTTGGATGGCTAATTAATTAAAAAGAACTAAATTGAAAAAAGTGCAAAATTTGTTAAATTGTGAGTAAATAGCTTAAGTATTTAAAAAGATGGATTTAAAGGGCAATTAGACCCAAAGGTTAATGGCTGGACGGTTTGGGTATGAAATAAGCAAGAAAACAATGTGAACAAGGGGCAAAATTGGAAATAGCATAAAAGTTAATAGTTAAATAATGATGTAATTGAAAAATCTAGACATTTATTCATATTTCTCAGCCAAAACGCCATAGAAGGTCTGGAGAAAGCTGGTTTTTCATATTTCTACATCATGTGAGTTTAATTCTTACTTTTCTTGATAATTTTTATGTTTTTATGACTTTTACAATTAGGTCCACTTGTAGAATTCATTAGTTTTTGATTTTATGGGTGAAATTGGAAGTTACCCTGGATGGATAAGGGAATTTTATGATGAATTATTATGAAATTTAAGTTCTAATTTCATATTAAGGTGGTTTTATTAAGTGATTTTGATAGGAAATGATATTTAGGACCTAATTGTGAAAAAGTTGTGAATTGAAGGTTTCTGTTGAAATTAAGAATATAAAAGGTTTTGAAATAGTTTATAATGATAAAATAAAGTGTTAATTGAGAAAAATTAGTTCAATTGATGGGTGAATTGAGCAGGGACTAAATTGTGAAAACTATAAATTTTAGGGTAAAAGTGCAATTTCGAAATTTAAACAGCATAAATTGTGAAGTGAAATAGAATTGAAATGGATGCTAATGAAGGAATGATTTTATAATTATAGATCAAGAAAACGAACTGAATCGTGGAAAGGAGAAAATTCAAGAATAGTCCCTGAATTTCTACGACTTTTGCAAATTACTCCAGGTAAGTTCATATGGAAAAGTTCAATGTTTTGATATGAAAATCTTATGATTGTTAAAGTATTTTATTGTTGATGAATACTATCAATTTGCATTAACTAATGAATAATGTGTAACTAAAAGTACAAATTAGTAGGAACAATGGATTTGAGTGCTTCTATTCTGTGACCCTGATGAATTGACGAAAAATATGTGATAAGTGTGCCCGTTTAAGACCGTAGCTGGGCTATGGCATCGGTGCAATGTGATAATGTGACTCCATATAAGACCATAGCTGGGCTATGGCATCAGTATAATGTGATAATGTGATTCCGTATAAGACCATGTCTGGGATATGGCTTCGGTATGATATGTGAACCGTGTAAGACCATGGCAAGGCTATGGATTCGGTGTGTGATGCGTAACAATGTGAAAGTCCATAGTTTACTATGGCAATGTGATAATGAAGCACTCAATTCCCTTATTGTTCCTTAATTTGACAATGAAGTAAATGAGAAATGGGCCTAAGGGAGTTAAATTGTAAGTAGCCATATGGAAATTATTCCAATGAGTTATTAATGAAATTGTGATTTGGAGGATGAAATAGTTAAACTAATAGATATATGATTGTGTACGATATTTGATATGATTTGTGTTTATATGCCTATGAGCTTACTAGGCTTCAATAAGCTTACTTATGTGTGTTTAATATTTTATGTAGATTGACTTGAAGTGAAGTGGGTAGATCGGATCAACACAACAGGGCACACTATTCAGATCAATTCTGGTAGTTTTTGTTTTATGTTTAAAGATTTATATGGCATGTATAGAGCTTGAATGAATTGAAGTAAAGATGTTATGAGCTAGTTAACAATATTTGTACTAAAACAGTTTTTGGTATGTAGCAGTAGTTTGACTTTGAAAATTCACCATAAATTGTGGAAATTGAGTTAAGGGCTGGGAAAAAAATGAGATTAAAGCCTAATTAGTCTAGTTTCATATAGAGAAAACGGTGCATGCAATTGGATTTTATGTTATGAGATATTTAAATTGTGGTGAGACAGAGTCTGAATGACTTCGAGTTCCCCTGTTCTGATTTTAGAAAATCATTAAAAATTGAAAAGAAAATAATTATGAGTCATACTGTATATGTATGGATTCCTCATTGGGTCTATTTTTAAGAGAAACAAACGACATGGTTATTTGAATTTTTTACAGAGATAAATTTTTTCGTAGTGCACAGGGGTCAAAGTAGCCAAACCCTGAAATAGGGGAGGATTTAACTAATAAACTGTACTAATTGAACCAACCAAAAATTATAAAAAAAAAATTGGTAAGTAGATATATGAGTATAAATTCAGGGAAAATTTACGGATTTTGGTTTCGAGTTTTATAACTCGAGATATGAATTATTTAGCAACTATGACGCAGTTGGACAGCTTGTCTGAAAAGTATGATATAAATTATCTAAATTTGGTTAAGTGCTCAAATAAGTTTAGTAGTGCCTTGTGCTCGACTCCGGCAATGGTCTCGGGTAAGGGGCGTTACAGATATTTTGGGCAAACTTGTTAGTTCGCAGATCGATAGACTTGTTTTCCGTATTTTAGCGTGAAAACGATGGCTCGGTGAGTATCGCAAACATTTAGTTGAGACCTAGTTAGAATTGAACTAGAGTACTGTATATGACAATTTGATGTGTTTAGGTAGCTGAATGACTTGTTTAGTGAACAAGCAACATTTCACAACTTATAAGGTTATTTAGTGGTAGTTGTTGTGTTTGATAGAAAAGATTGTCTATAAAAGTAATGTATAGCTATGATAATGGGTAGGAAAATCAGTTTCTTTTTCATTTCTTGCTAGCATGTTTGTGAGCAAACTTTTAAGTTCACTGTTTTTCATTAAAGAAAATAATGAAGATTTCTGGTAGCTAGCCAATATCCCATTGTTAAGTACCAACTTGCTGGTAATTTCTGGAAAACCTTTAGGTTGTTATCGAAGGGGAATTTACGTTTTGCATTAGTGTATGTATAGATTTTTAGAACTAGTTCGAGAGGAAGGAGACTGTAATAGCCTAAATTTTTAGTGGTGTCGGAACAGTGATTCGAGATCACTAAATCCGACAAATGAGTAGAAAATATTAATAATTTAGTGAATATAAGTTAAGTGTGAAGTTAGGAAAATTTTTGAAATAGCGAATAGTGTACTAGAAATAAAAATTTTAAAAATTAGAATCGAAAATGAGATATCGAGAGTTTGAAAATTTTAAAACGAGCCATAAATATTTTTATAAATATTTATGGAGTGTTAATAAGTTAGTATTAAAGTTTCGTTAAGAAATTTTAAAGTTTCGATAGTTAATTGAATAAAAAAGATTAAATTGTAACAAATGTAAAATTATGGGAAATGATTAAATAGCTTAAATGATAAAAGAAAGAGGGTTTAAAAGGTAAATAGACCCAAGGTCTGTTTGGGCTGGACGGCAAGAGGCATGAAATCAGCAGGAAAATTGATGAATTAAGGGCAAAATTGGAATATTGCAAAATTTACTTAATAAACCTAGGACTAAAGTGGAATTATCTAGATTTCTCATTATTTTTCTGCATTCTCATAAGCAAAAACACCATAGAAGGGTTTTCTTAAGCTGGTTTTTCATATTTTTACTGCAAATCGAGAACCCGAAACAAGTTGAGGAAAATAAAAAGTAGCTGATTAGTCCCTGAACTTTCACAAATTTTGCAAATCGACCTAGGTAAGTTCATATGGTTGAAGTTTAATGATTATATGTTAATTTTATGAATTATATAATGCAATATGTATGATGAAATATATTTATTGATAAATAGAGAATAAAATAACAACCCGAAAATCGAATAAATGATTAAATTGAGCGGAATGTCGGATTTGAGTACTTCTGATCAGTGACAAGTGATAAGTAGTAGCCTCAGCTACACTTATGTGATCAGTGATAAGTGACAAGTGACAAGTGATAAGTGGTAGCTTTAGCTACACTTATCTGATCAGTGACAAGTGATAAGTGATAAGTGGTAGCTTTAGCTACACTTATCTGATCAGTGACAAGTGATAAATGTGATCAGTGTAAGACCGTGGCAGTACTATGATTTCAAAAGGTGATAAGTGATCATACGCAAGACCATAGTTATACTATGGCAAAGTGAAAGTGAAGTACTCAATTTTCTGTAACCATTCCCTAATTTGGTTAAAGAATGATATGTGACAAATGGGCCCAAAAGAATTAAAGGAAATGGATAAGAAGTAGTAAGTTTATACAAGGGAACTCACCAATGGCTGTGGTTGACAGGTGAACTTAATAATTGTGTATATTGTATAAGTGTATAAATATTTGGTAAGATTTATGTTTTATGCCTATGAACTTACTAAGCTTTTATAAGCTTACTTGAGTGTAATCAATGTCTCTTGTAGATTGACGTGAAAGTATACGGAGGATCGGATCAACACAGAGGATCACATTATCCAGATTATCTCCGGTAGCTTTTGTAAATTTCTTTTTGATTTATATGGCATGTATAAGGTTTGATGATTATATAAATTCTAAGACTTGTTTAATAAATATACATTAAAGTAAAAAATGATGAAAATGTTAAATAGTATAATTATAATAGTAGTATAATTTGGTATCAAATTGATTGAAATGAATTGGTTGGTTGGATTGGTCTCGGTTTTAAAATTTGCAGGGAATGTTAGATATTTATAAAGAGGTTATATTGAGCAAAAAAAAAAGAACTTTGGGATTTTGTGAAAAATTCCCTATGGTTTTGATTTAATTCTGGTTTGGTCTCGAAGTATGTTTTGGGCTTTGGAGGCCCATCTAAAGGACGCCATGACATGTTTTAGTAAATGAATAGTATTTAACTCGTATTAATGGAAAATTGATTTGTTAAACTCTGGTAATGCCTCCTACTCTATTTTGGCGATGAATACGGGTAAGGGGTGCTACATTTAGTGGTATCAGAGCCCGATTTAGCCGATTCTCGGAATATGTGTTACGTGTAAAGTGTTTAGAAATACATGCCATATAAATCTGTGATAGTGTGATGTGTATGATTCGATCTAATCTTTGTCATTTTTATAGATATTCTTCGATTATAAAGATGTCAGATAGACCTGAACGCACTGAACAGGAGGAAGCTAACAGTAGAATGTAGAGTTCTGAACAAGGAACAAGTAGTGATATTCCAATTTTTATGATGCGAGAGCGAGAACTTAAAAATATGATTTATGGAGTTATGAATCAGTGGTACCTCCGGTTGCTCCTCTACCTCCTTCAATAATTGAAACTAGTAAACGTTCTCCGATTGAAAAGCTTAGGAACTTTGGAGTTGAAGAATTTCGAGGGAGATCAGATGATGACCCTGTAAAAGCTGAGTATTGGCTACAGAGTTTGGTAAGAATTTTTAAATAGATGGTTTGTTCTCTGGAGGATTATCTACGATGTGCCATCTCATTATTAAAAGAAGAAGCATATAATTGGTGGGAAACTGTGGAAGCTGTAGTACCTACAGTGAAGCTTACTTGGGAATTTTTCCAGAACGAGTTTAAAAAGAAATATGTGGGGAAAAGATATCTAGACAAGAAAAATAGAGAATTTCTTGACCTACGGCAGGGAAATAAGTCAGTGGCTGAATACGAAAGAGAATTTGTCTATCTCAACAAATATGCTCGAGACATTGTACCTACTGAAGAAGAAATGTGTATCAGATTTGAAAAAGGGTTAAATGATGAGATTAGAATGATGATTGGGGGTAATGAAATACGAGAGTTCGTTGTTTTGTCAGACTGTGCTCAAAAGCTCGAAGAAGTGTATAACAGAAAAATGCAACGAGATCGGAAAAATAAAGAGTCATTTAAAAGAGGTGCTTCTAAATTATTTTCAGATTTGCCGGTGAAGAAATCTAGAGAAGAAATTAGTCGAACTACATCAGTGCCAGGAAGATTAGGTAGAGGTAGATCAAGACAATCTGGTTTCAGGGTATTTGATAGACCTGCAGCAAGTGTGAGCAGTGTTCAGAATACTCCCTGGCCTAAGTGTTAATATTGTGAAAGACATTATTTTGGTGAATGCAGGACTAAGATGGGGGATTGTTATAAATGTGGGGCTACTGATCATCTTATTCGAGATTGTCCCCAGCTGCAAAAAGATGAAGTGGATCAGAAAGAGATACAGAGAACCACTCCCAAATAAGTAGACGTTCGGGCCAGAGCAGTGCTACAGGGGTTACCCGTTCGGGTATGAGAGAACCAGTTAGTCAATCAGAGAATAGAGCACCAGCACGTACCTATGCCATTCGAGCAAGGAAAGAGGCTACGGCTCCTGATGTAATTACTGGTATTTTTTATCTTTATGATGTTACTGTTTATGCATTAATAGACCCTGGGTCTACTCATTCATATATTTGCACTATGCTAGCATCTGAAAAGAAATTATCTGTTGAGTCCACTAGTTATGATATACAAGTCACTAATCCATTAGGTCAAAGTGTGATGGTTAATTTAATATATCGTAATTGTCCACTGAAAGTGAAAAGCTGTGAATTCCCTGCTGATTTGATGTTGTTACCCTTTCAAGAATTTGATATTATTTTGGGGATGGATTGGTTAACAAAACATGACGTTGTAGTGAACTGTCAAGAGAAACAGATTGATTTGAAAAATCAGACAGGAGAAATGATTTCGGCTAAGTTTGGAAATATGAAAGATAATGTTCAAATTATTTCAGCCTTTTCAGCTCAGAAGCTAATACGGAAGGGTAATGAAGCATATTTAGCTTATATTCTTGATACTCAGGATTTTGAATCAAAGTTGAAACAGTTGCCAGTTGTTAATGAATTTGCTGATGTGTTTCCTGAGGAATTGCCAAGTTTAACACCAGATCGCGAAGTTGAGTTTGTGATTGATGTAATCCCGGGAACAGCTCCAATATCTGTAACACCATACAGAATGGCACCGACTGAATTAAAAGAGTTAAAGACTCAGTTCCAAAAATTGTTAGATAAGGGGTTTATTAGACCGAGTACATCTCCTTGGGGTGCACCTGTTTTGTTTGTAAAAATGAAAGATGGCTCGTTGAGATTGTGTATAGATTACAGACAATTAAATAAGGTTACAATCAAGAACAAATATCCTTTGCCCCGCATTGATAATTTGTTCGATCAGTTGAAAGGTGCTGCTGTGTTTTTCAAAAATAGATCTTCGATTTGGGTATTATCAGCTGAAAGTTAAAGAATGTGACGTGCCAAAATCTGCCTTCAGAACTCGGTATGATCATTACGAGTTTCTGGTAATGCCATTTGGTTTAACTAATGCTCCTCCTGCATTAATAGACTTGATGAATCGGATTTTTGAACCTTATTTGGATAGATTCGTGGTTATATTTATTGATGATATACTGATCTATTCGAAGACCGAGCCTGATCATGCACAACATTTGAGAAGTGTGTTACAGACCTTGAGAGAAAAGCAGTTGTATGCAAAGTTCAGCAAGTGTGAATTTTGGCTACATGAGGTTGGATTTCTGGGTCATATTGTTTCAGCTAAAGGAATTCGAGTAGATCCAAGTAAAGTGTCAGCAGTGGTGAATTGGAAAACTCCAAAGAACGTAACAGAAGTGTGGAGTTTCCTGGGTTTAGCGGGATACTACCGCTGATTTGTTAAAAAATTTTCAATGATTGCCTTGCCGATGACTCGATTACTTCAGAAGAATGTTGAATTTGTATGGTCTGAAGAGTGCCAACAAAGTTTTGACCAGTTGAAGAAGATGTTGACAGAAGCTCCAGTGTTAACTCAGCCAGAATCAGGTATACCATATGTTGTGTATAGTGATGCATCTTTAAATGGTTTGGGTTGTGTTTTAATGCAATCAGGGAAAGTAGTGGCAAATGCTTCTTGGCAATTAAAATCGTACGAGAAAAATTACCCTACCCATGATTTGGAGTTGGCCGCGATTGTGTTTACTTTAAAAATCTGGAGACATTATTTATATGGGGAAAATGTTATGTGTATACCGATCATAAAAGTCTGACATATTTGATGACACAGAAAGAGCTGAACTTGAGGCAGAGATGATGGCTCAAACTATTGAAAGATTATGATCTTGTTATTGATTATCACCCGGGGAAAGCTAATGTGGTCGCTGATGTACTTAGCCGAAAATCATCATTGTTTGCACTTTGAGCAATGAATGTTCATTTATCCTTTAATGAAGATGGCTCAGTATTAGCAGAGTTGAAAGCAAAATCTACATTCCTTCAACGGATCCGTGAATTACAGAGTGATGATTCGAAACTAGTGCTGAAACAACAAACGGTTCAGGATAATTTGAGTTCAGAATATAGCGTTGATGATGGTGGTATGTTGCGTTATTGTAATAGAATTTGTGTTCCGAATAATCCAGAATTGAAAAATGATATTCTTGCTGAAGCTCATAATAGTAAGTATTCTATTCATCCGGGTAGTACAAAAATGTATTGCGATTTAAAAAGAATGTACTGGTGGCTTGGTATGAAGCGAGAGATTTGTAAATTTATTGCAAAATGTTTAATCTGTCAGCAGGTGAAAGCAGAGCATCAAGTACCAACGGGTTTATTACAACCTATTATGATTCCTGAATGGAAGTGGGAACACATTACGATGGATTTTGTATCAGGATTGCCTGTGACTCCGAAAAAGAAAGATTCAATCGGGTTATCGTTGATAGATCGACAAAGTCGGCACATTTTATTTCAGTCAGATCAAATTTTTCATTGGAGAAGTTAGGGGAATTGTATATTTCTGAGATTGTGAGATTACATGGAGTTCCAATATCTATTATTTTGGATCGGGATCCGAGATTTACTTCGATATTTTGGAGTAAATTACAGGAGGCTTTGGGCACTAAATTAAATTTCAGCACAGCTTTTCATCCTCAGACAGACAGGCAGTCAGAGCGAGTGATTCAGATTTTAGAAGATATGTTAAGGTGTTTTGTACTTAAGTTTGGCGGCAGCTGGGAAAGGTATTTACCTTTAGTCGAATTTGCTTATAATAATAGTTATCAAACTAGTATTAAAATGGCGCCATTTGAAGCTCTGTATGGAAGAAAGTGTAGAACTCCATTATATTGGTCTGAATTAAGTGAACGGAAACTAATAAGAGTAGACTTGATTCGGGAAACCGAAGAAAAAGTTCATATTATTCGAGATTGTTTAAAAGCTGCCTCCGATCGGCAAAAATCATATACAGATTTAAAGAAAAGAGATGTAGAGTTTAATGTGGGTGATCGTGTATTCTTGAAAGTGTCACCGTGGAAGAAAATTTTGCAGTTCGGTAGAAAGGGAAAATTCAGCCCACGATTTATCGGGCCGTATGAAATCATTGAAAGAATTGGTCCGGTAGCTTATAGATTGGCTTTGCCCCTGGAGCTTAAAAAGATTCATAACGTGTTTCATGTGTCTATGTTGAGACGGTACAGATTAGATCCATCACATGTAATTCCTCATACAGAAATAGAGCTCCAACCCGACATGACTTATTCAAAAGAACCGGTGAAAATTCTAGCTTGGGATATTAAAGAGTTAAGGAACAAACGGGTACCGTTAGTAAAAGTGTTGTGGCATCAACATGGTGTGGAGGAGGCAACCTGGGAAACAGAGGAATCAATGAGATCACAATATCCGAACCTATTTTCAGGTAACAAATTTTGAGGACGAAATTTCTTAAGAGGGGGAGAATTGTAATAGCCTAAATTTTCAGTGGTGTCGGAACAGTGATTCGAGATCACTAAATCTGAAAAATGAGTAGAAAATATTAATAATTTAGTGAATATAAGTTAAGTGTGAAGTTAGGAAAATTTTTGAAATAGCGAATAGTGTACTAAAAATAAAAATTTTAAAAATTAGAATTGAAAATGAGATATCGAGAGTTTGAAAATTTTAAAACGAGTCATAAATATTTTTATAAATATTTATGGGGTGTTAATAAGTTAGTATTAAAGTTTCGTTAAGAAATTTTAAAGTTTCGATAGTTAATTGAATAAAAAAGATTAAATTGTAACAAATGTAAAATTATGGGAAATGATTAAATAGCTTAAATGATAAAAGAAATAGGGTTTAAAAGGCAAATAGACCCAAGGTCTATTTGGGCTGGACGGCAAGAGGCATGAAATCAGCAGGAAAATTGATGAATTAAGGGCAAAATTGGAATATTGCAAAATTTACTTAATAAACCTAGGACTAAAGTGGAATTATCTAGATTTCTCATTATTTTTCTGCATTCTCATAAGCAAAAACACCATAGAAGGGTTTTCTTAAGCTGGTTTTTCATATTTTTACTGCAAATCGAGAACCCGAAGCAAGTCGAGGAAAAGAAAAAGTAGCTGATTAGTCCCTGAACTTTCACAAATTTTGCAAATCGACATAGGTAAGTTCATATGGTTGAAGTTTAATGATTATATGTTAATTTTATGAATTATATAATGTAATATGTATGATGAAATATATTTATTGATAAATAGAGAATAAAATAACAACCCAAAAATCGAATAAATGATTAAATTGAGCGGAATGTCGGATTTGAGTACTTCTGATCAGTGACAAGTGATAAGTAGTAGCCTCAGCTACACTTATGTGATCAGTGATAAGTGACAAGTGACAAGTGATAAGTGGTAGCTTTAGCTACACTTATCTGATCAGTGACAAGTGATATATGTGATCAGTGTAAGACCGTGGCAGTACTATGACTTCAAAAGGTGATAAGTGATCATACGCAAGACCATAGTTATACTATAGCAAAGTGAAAGTGAAGTACTCAATTTTCCGTAACCATTCCCTAATTTGGTTAAAGAATGATATGTGACAAATGGGCCCAAAAGAATTAAAGGAAATGGATAAGAGGTAGTAAGTTTATACAAGGGAACTCACCAATGGCTGTGGTTGACAGGTGAAATTAATAATTGTGTATATTGTATAAGTGTATAAATATTTGGTAAGATTTATGTTTTATACCTATGAACTTACTAAGCTTCTATAAGCTTACTTGAGTGTAATCAATGTCTCTTGTAGATTGACGTAGAAGTATACAGAGGATCGGATCAACACAGAGGATCACACTATCCAGATTATCTCCGGTAGCTTTTGTAAATTTCTTTTTGATTTATATGGCATGTATAAGGTTTGATGATTATATAAATACTAAGACTTGTTTAATAAATATACATTAAAGTAAAGAATGATGAATATGTTAAATACTATAATTATAATAGTAGTATAATTTGGTATCAAATTGATTGAAATGAATTGGTTGGTTGGATTGGTCTCGGTTTTAAAATTTGCAGGGAATGTTAGATATTTATAAAGGGGTTATATTGAGCAAAAAAAAAACTTTGGGATTTTGCGAAAAATTCCCTATAGTTTTGATTTAATTCTGGTTTGGTCTCGAAGTATGTTTTGGGCTTTGGAGGCCCATCTAAAGGACGCCATGACATATTTTAGTAAATGAATAGTATTTAACTCGTATTAATGGAAAATTAATTCGGTAAACTCCGGTAATGCCTCCTACTCTATTTCGGCGACGAATACGGGTAAGGGGTGTTACAGAGACTTCCTGATTACGGATTGCATGCAATCGATTCATGCATGCATGGTTACATTTTTTAATAGAGAAATGGTTTGATGTTTATAATTTTTTCTTATTTAGTTCAAGAAGTTAGTAAAGGTCCGAGCAATCGAGGCAAATAACCAGTAGAGTAGATTCTGTTTTAGAGTTACTAGTGAGTTCCTTCTTACTTCCTTTGAATTATGAAACTTTCGTGATATGTGGTTTTTTACGGTAAGTTGTCTCTATTGTAAATGAGTTGATATGTTGTGTTTGGACGTGTGTGTAATAAATTAATATTGTATGTGTGAGTATGGTCATTGTCGATGTAAAAACACCCTCCTTGTTGCACGAGCCTAGTACTAGACAAGTTGTGATATATGAAAATATGGAAAAGTGATATGTTTGTGATGCCTCCAGTAGGGAAATTATATTGCAAACTGAACTAACAGATCACGACTCAACCTTGTAGGAGAACACGTGTTCAACTTAACATGGATGTTACGATGATTTATGGTGGAATATGGATATGAAAATGAACATGGTTGATATGTGATTCGAATTTCTGAAACATGGTTCTAAGGTTGGCACAATGATGGGTCGTTGATAAGCATGCATGTTTGTGACTAAGGGGTGTTACAGAATAGAAGTAAATTTTTTTTTCTCATATATCTACTAGTCTGGTTCCAACTCACTCTTTGCATTTGATTGATTGTTTTTTTTTTGGACAAATTATAAAGTAAAATTTTGATGGTTAAAATATGTTTCAAATCCTTATATACTTTCTCCATTTAGAATTTAATCCCATTACTTTTATTTTTAAAAATTTATTCTCTCTACTTTTCAAAATTAAAAATTCAGATCCACTTGACAGCTAAAATTGTTTTGTTAACAATGTTAACAATTGAACTTACATTTTAAAATATGAAAAGTATAGGGATTAAATTCTAGAAAGGAAAGTAGAGGGGCTAAAATCCAAAAGTACAAAAAAACATAGGGACTTGGAGCATGTTTAACCAAAATTTCGAATAAAATTTGTTAAATTATATCTTCTTTTTTTTTTACAACGATGATTTGAACCCAAACTATTTCAAAACATTTGTTATAAAATGACCTAATTTGAATTTAAAATAAATGAGTGTTGCAGACAAATGGTAACATTTGTTATGTAATGACCTAATTTGAATCTAAGAACTCAGTTAAAACATTTTAAAGTTTATAGACTAATTTAAAAATGAACCCATACTTTGAAGACATTGATGGAAATTAACCCACAGAAAAAATAAAGAAAAAAACAAGTAGAATGAAATTTCTAAATTATATATTTAACCTTTTTTTTAACAAAAAACATGCGCTAGCTGCATGGGGAAGAGGAAGAGCAACGCCGCACTTCTGGGTTGAAGAAACACCACCAGAAATTGAGGCCATCATAACCAGAGAATATAGGAAAATTGACTAAAAGGAAATGTTTATTGCAAGAGAAGGCTGAGTCCGGATAAGGGAATGGGTCATAAGAAATCTAAGTAACTCAGAAATGGATGGATCGAAGCAGTAAAGATACAATGCAGATTGCAAATCTAAAAGCTAAAATCCATCAGGGAAAAAAAGCACGACGACATAAAAATTGAAGAGGGAACATTTTTTAGGGTTTTGTTTTTCTGTTTATTTTCTTGGTTTCTTTTATTTCTATCTGACCATTGGAAGGTGAAAAACCAGGGGTAGTGCCCATGGTTTTTGACAGTTAGATTTCTTTTTTTGTTTTTCCATTTTCCAAAGAACTTTTTCTCCGTTTTTCAATAAAAGTGGCTGGCTTTTAATTTCAAAAAAGAGAAAAAGCTAGGCTAAAAGTAAACCTAATCATGGGCCAGGTTTAGTTCGAATCAATGTAAAATTTTAGGCTTGGATCCGACCTAAAAAATAAGCCTAAAATTTTACCTAAGCCCGACCCAGATAAAAATGCTAAACCTGAGTCTGGCATAGCCCATCCGTATTAATTTTTAGATTATTTTTTATATAAAAATAAATTTAAAAAATGTAATACATCAAAACATTAAAATAAATGTAACAGTCCGTTTCCAATAAAAATCAAAACAGTGGTTTCGGGACCACAAATCCAAGTTCAAAAAGAAAACTAATTTAATATTATTTCGTAGTCTGCATTATGATTGAAATATCGTATCAAATATCAATGGAATTCAAAATTTGAGGTCCTTATATGGTGAATAGACCAATTAGTGGAGTTAGTAGATAAGTGTGATGATTCATCATTGAAAATTTAAGAAAAGAAAAGGACTAAATTGGAAAGAGAAATAATTAAATATGATAAAAATCTAATATCATCTTATTTCATCATCTTTCCCAAATCAAAATATATGGAAACCCTAGCTATGGAATTTGGGTTTTGAGCAAACTTATTTGGCTCAATTAGGTATGTTGCTTGTCCTGTTTTTAGTAATTTTTATATTTTCGAGATCATAATAGCTTAATCTAGCTATCTCGGGGATTAATTTGTAAAGTTATGAAAGTACTAGGGTTTTTCCATGGATGAACATAGTTGAATTATGAAGTTTTATGGTAGAAAATGAAAGGTTGTTGATAGATAAACAACATTTGTAAAGTGAATTTTGATGAAATTGTGATTTAGAAATTAAATTATAAATATGTAAAATTCATGGAAAAATTATGAATTTTATGAAATACATGGGCTATTAATGTTACATGTAAAAATCGGCTAGGCTTGGAATAAGGATTAAATTGCATGAATTTCATTTTCCAAGTCTAGGGACGAAATTGTAATTAATTAAAAGTAGGGGCAAAATGATAATTTTGCCTAAAGTGTGAATTAGATTGAATTGAGTATTAATTGTATTAAATTAATGTTAAATTCACTCGTATAGATCCGGATAGACCAAATACGGAGTCAGATCGAGGAAAAAAAAGTGTAGGATTAGTAGATTTTGCATACACGAATAATTATCGAGGTAAATTTGTGTAACTAAACTATATATGTTTATATATTTAAATTGAATATTATGTTTTTGAATGGTATAAATGTCATATATAAGAAATTGATCACATATCCAACAATGTCCGATAAATAATAAGTCTCATTTGGATAAATGAGATTCGATGGATACAGGGTTCCCGAATTGGTTGTGGTCCTGCATGTGTTACGAACACACCACAGCTCGAAAGAGCATCTGGTTATTAGCTCTCATGAGCTTCCCATTATACGGTTCTTGTGAGTTTCCTGTTAATAGCTCTTCGAAATATCTCGATTGGTTGTGATTCTACATGTGTTGTGGACACACCACAACTCTTCGATATATGACTCTTCGGAGCTTTCCATTAAAGGCATTTTCATGAGCTTCGCGATTAATTGGCTCTCTGGAGCTTCTAGATATTAGCTCGCTTGAACCTTCAAGATATTGGCTCGTATGATCTTCCCATTAATGGCTCTTCGGAGTTTCCCGTTACATGGCTCGTATGAGCTTCCCGTTATATGGCTAAGAAGAGCTTCCCGTTTACATGTTTGTATAAATAGACATGTACATGAATTGACGGATTATAATTTTGTACACTTTATGTGTACTACCCGTGTATCCATCGATATTTTAAATGATTCAATGGGTAAAATCCTGACATGAGAAAATATATGAATTTAAAAGTGAATCACTACTTGTATATACGTGAAATACATGGAATTTATATATGAACATAAGATGTGGAAAGTTTATGAATTTGGAAATTTGATATTTGATGAACTCATACATGTTTCTTGATATTCATTTGAAATACATGACTAACATGTTTGATCAGGATATGTGTTTAGGCATTTGGCCAAATTGGTTTGAGCATGTTTAGTTAGCTTACCTTAAATGTGAATTAAATGGTAAGTTAATTTCCTGTTATACGAACTTACTAAGCATTAAATGTTTACTCTGTTTTATTTCCTCTATTTTATAGTGATAAACCTTAAAAGTAATATATTTTAACCCCATGCTTGGCATATTTTTGGATGATTTATTATAATATTTAGTGAATGTGATGCTCCTAATCCTTTAATTTCATGTTTTATATCCAGATGAGCATAGGAAAGCGAAAAGTGCAAGAAAAAGGCCAAAACGGACAAAATAGGTTTATTTCAGTGCTGCACACGACCCAAACACTTCTATACGGGTAATCCACATGCCCGTGTGAGACACACGGGTAGACCACACGCCCATGTGTCATGGCCATGTCGACTTAAAACCATATCAGAATTACGCACGGCCTGAGCACCATCACACGGGCGTACCACATGGCCGTGTCCCTGTCGAGACCTATTTTAATTCTACTCGAAAAAAGCTAATTTTGGGCTATTTTGGGCATTCCAAAGTCTATTTAAACACACGATAAGAGGATCTAAGGGGGGGACGCAGAGTAGAACATAGGAATTACTCGAAGAACGCCAACAGATTCAGCTCGGAAGTAGGATCTCCTGCAAGACTGAAGATCTCCCTCCAATTTCTCTCTCGAAGTTTTTGGGTTTCTTTATTTTTTTATTTTCCTATTTTTGAGATGTTTTCCTATTACATTATGAACTAAACTCCCTAAATACCTAGGGAGGATGAAACCTAAGACTGATCTTGTTATTTGATGTTCTGATTTAATGATAAATACTTGTTCTTGTTCGTAATTATGTTTTCTTAATTCTTGTTTTAATATTTTTAGGATATAGATTCAAGTTGATGTGCTTATTCAGTGGAGCAAAAGTCCCTGTTTAAGAGTAGATCTCACATAATTAAGTGGAGTTGCATGCAACCCTAGAAATAGGGCGATATAAATCTGTCGGATTAGAGTCAAATTTAATAACGGAATCCATAGATCGAGTTAATGCGACAATAGGGGTTTTAATTAGAAAGAGATTTCAATTAATCAACCTAGAGTCAGTTGTTTTTAGTCTCGAAAGAGATATTAACATAATTTAGGGATTTCTACGGATCAAGATAAGTGAATAAATCGTTAGATTCAGAATCGAAATAATAAGTAAAGTTTACGTGGATTCTTCCTTGGGTATTTTCTTTATTATTAGTTTATTCGATTACTTTCTTCACTCTCTGTCGTGTTCATTAGTTAATTAGTTAGTTAATTTTAGATTAAAACAAATCCCTTATATTTTAGGCTAAATAATAGAAAGAAAGTTAATACTAGTACTTTTAGTCCTTATAGATACGATACTCTAGACTCTCCGTAACTATACTACCATTCGATAGTTGCGCTTGCCTTAGTCGTGATCGTAGTCTAGTTTAGTGGCTCATAAAATAACCATCAAGTTTTTGGCGCCATTGCCGGGGACTATGATATTAGGAACTCTTAATTTTTATTACTTTAGCCCTTTTTATTTTTTTTACAATTTATTTTTGTTTTATTTTAATTTACTAATTTTTCTTTTATTTGCTTCTGGCAGGTTCTTATAGTTTATGACTAGAAGAAACCCGTCAGGACCTCTACTTTTTGACAATGAAATTGAAAGCGCAGCTCGTAAAAATAGAACAGAAATAAGGCGAAGTCTATAGTATATAGAGGAAGAGCAAGAGGATGATACCAATACTACCGAGGAGATAGCTGAAAATCAAAATAATCCACTGCCTCTTGTGGTTACTGCAAATCCAGTGAATCAGAGTCCTGCTCCTCGTACTATGTACGACTATGCTAAGCCTAATTTAGCGGGGGCTGAATTGACTATTGTTAGAACTGCAATTGCTGCAAATAATTTTGAACTGTAACTAACACTATACAAATAATTCAACAGTTTGTTCAGTTTGATGGTTTGCAGGATAAAGACCCAAATACTCATTTGGCCAACTTCTTAGAGTTCTGTGATACTTTCAAAATAAATGGCGTTTCTGAAGATGGCATTCACCTTTGGTTGTTTCCCTTTTCATTACGGAATAAGGTTAAACAGTGGTTGAACTCATTACCATAAGAGTCAATCACTACTTGGGAACAAATGATCGAAAAGTTTTTGCTTAAATATTTTCCGCCGACTAAAACGACTAAGTTGAGGAATGATATCTCTTATTTTGTGCAGATGGATTTAAAAACACTTTATGATGCATGGGAGAGATACAAGGATTTATTGAGAAGGTGCCCTCGCCATGGGTTACCTTTATGGTTACAGGTTCAGACCTTCTACAACGGTGTGAACCCCTCAACAAGGCAACTGATTGATGCAGCTGCCGGTGGAACCTTGAACAATAAAACACCTGAAGAGACTTACGAATTTATTGAAATGATGTCACTAAACAACTATCAGTGGCAAGTCATGAGAACGAAGCCGAAAAAAAAATTGGTGTTTTCAACCTCGACGCGATTACTGTGCTATCTAACCAGGTAGAACTATTCGATAAAAAGATTGATGTTTGTATGATTCTACTCAGGTACATCCAGTGATGAGGTGTGATTTAAATGGAGGAGGGATGCATAACACAGACTATCCATCCTTCAACTCCAGCACCGAGGGAGAACAAGTCCACTATATGGGTAACAATTCTAGACCTCAAAATAACCCTTATAATAACACTTACAATACAGGTTGGAGGAACCATCCCAATTTTTCGTGGGGTGGTCAAAGGAATCAAAGGCCACAACACCTTCCAGGTTTTCAACAACCACCTTACCAATAGGAGAAAGAGCCGAACCTTGAGGAGATGCTTACAAAATTTATCTCGGTGTCAGAAACTCGTTTTCAGAATATCGAGATAGCACATGAAAGTCAGTAAACATTGATTCAAGGGCTCAAAACTCAAATAGGTCAGCTTACTAAGTTGATCTCTGAACGATCACAAAGTGGCTTGCCCAGTAATACAGAAACTAACCAAATGGAGCAACACCATGGCATCACTGTGCGCGACAAATACGGGTTAGCTGAACCTAAATCTAAAACGAGGCAAGAAGCTGTAGTAAGAAATGGTAAGGTTGAGGTGAGTCATGGTATACAAACACCGGTAAGCAAAGAATATAGACCTTGTGTGTCATACCTCAATACGGCAAGGAAAGACCACACAGATGAACAATTCGGTAAATTCCTTAAACTACTTAAAAAATTACATATTAACTTACCGTTTATTGAAGCTCTTTCGCAGATGCCTAACGCAGTTTGCTCAGCTATTTTGCAAAACAAGCTACCCAACAAATTGAAAGATCTAGAGAGTTTTACAATTCCTTATCTAATTGGTAGTTCGAATTTTAATAATGCTTTAGCTGATTTAGGTGCAAGTATTAATGTCATGCCCTACAAGATGTTTAAGCAACTAGGACTAGGGAAACCTAAAAAAACTAGGATGAGCATACAATTAGCTGATAAAACTATTAGATTTCCTAGGGGTATCGTTAAAGATATGCTTGTTAAAATTGACAAATTCATATTCCTAGTCGATTTCGTTGTCTTAGACATGGATGAGAACTGTGGCGTACCCTTAATTCTAGGCAGACCCTTTTTAGCAACTGCTAGATCTATCATTTATGTTGGAATAGGTGAACTCACACTTCATGTAGGAGATGACACAATTATTCTCTAAGCTCGTGATTCTATTAAAATGTCTAGTGATAGAGATGATATTACAAGTCATTTTGATGTGAGTATCATTACAACTCAACTCTCTGTACAGGAAATTCCTCTTAAAGACGTAATGGAGCCATGGTCAAACTCATTCAATACCAACAGGACGTCTCTTGAAGAACAAAGATTATAGAATGAGGAACTAGATGAATGGTTAACACAAGTTAAAGAGAAACCGAGAGTACAAGAGGAACCAAAACGAATCTATGACGAGCCTACCGATGAAACGAATCAATTTAAGGTTGGGGACAAGGTACTGTTGGATGATGTAGACCCTCGTATCACCAATTCTAAGCCTAATAGAGCAATTCCCTTCACGATATTAAATGTTTTCCCATACAGTATAGTCGAGGTAACACATACTGATTTTGGTACTTTCAAGGTAAACAGTACTCGACTCAAACCTTATTTTGATAAAATTGATAGTAGGAAAGAGGAGTTTCGACTCTGTTAACCACCATAACCATGCAAATATGAGGTGAGTCAAGCTTAGACTCTAAATAAGCGCTTCTCGGGAGGCAACCCGAGTACTAACACCACTAAATAGCTTAGTTTATCTAATTTTCATGTTTTAAGTGCAGGTTTTACAACCACATGGCCTGGACACACGGGCGTGTCCTAGGCTGTGTGAGCCTTGAAGCTTAAATCCCCAAAAATCAACAAAGACACGGGCTTAAAAGAGGATACACGGACGTACAACATGGCCGCATGAAAGCTAGAGCTATGTTTTGAAATTTTAAACAAGTCAGAGAGCTCTACGGGCAAGGTACACGGCCGTGTGTTCGGACATACGGGCGTGGGAGAAGCAAACAACGTAGCACACGGGCATACAATACGGTGAACCACATGGTCTGGACTCACGGGTGTGTCCAAGGCCGAGTGGGCCATTATTTTCCTTGACAAACACGGACTGAAATTCGAGACACACGGGTGTGTGACACGACCGCGTGGCCCAACACGAGCTGTTACATGACTGTGTCACCTTGAAAGCCCTAACCCTTAGTTTCATTTTCATCTTTTTCTTCACTCAAAATCAACCCTAGCCGCTGCTCCCCTTTTCCCTACTCCAGCCACCGCCACCTACCCCCATTTCCTCCCTCACGACTCCCTCCTTAACCATTTCTTCCCCCATTCCCATCATCTTCTTTCTCCCACCCCTTTCTTTTCCCCTTTCTCCTTCTCATCCTCTTTCCCCACATTGTCCCGCTCACACCCTACAAACCAGCCCCGTTTGAACCACCGCACCATCGTAGCATGGCCAAACCACATCCACACTTCCCCTCTCCTCCTGCGCACAATGCCAACCCGAACAGACCCCACCCTCCTCAAATTACCTTCCATTGGTTTCTTGTTATTCCTTAACTTTTTCTTTATTTTTGTTTTATTTTCATTCTTTATTTCTTTATTTTCTTTCTTTAATTATTATTTGTTATTTTATTTTATTTTCAGCGTACTCATTATATGATTCTCGATTGTTGATAATTCGTTCTCCATTATTTATTCCTATTTCTGATAATTAGTTGTCGAATATGTTAACCTTCATTCTCATGCTTAGTTTTCATTACAATCATATTGCTTATCTCACTATTTTGATTTACTTTTGATTATTAATTTTTAACTCCTTACTCATTGGTTACATATTTTTTACCTACTGTTCTTCTTCTATTGTTCTTTATCTTTAGTTTAGAATAATTTATTCAGTTGACTTCTTATTATTTTACTTTCCAGATTTTTATGTTTCTTTATCGTTTAGGAGTACTTGTTATTTTAGGCCTACTTGATTCTTTTTATTTTAAGTACTACTTTATTTACTTTCTTTTACTTGTATAGGTGCATTATGGCGAACACACGCGGCAAGTCCAAAGTCGCCGTCCCCGCTTCAAAAAAGCGGAAGGATCTTAGCGCAACTTCCTCGAGGGCGACTTCTTTGAGCGCCTATCCTGAGGTTCGACATCCTTACCTCAGATTATCTGCGGCCCCCAAGAAGATGTAACACCCCTAACCCGTATCTGTTACCAGAATAGAATTACGAGGCGTTACCGGACTTATACACTAACATTTATACAAAATCGAGTCATAAAATTGTATTCTAGATAATTTCTTTTCAAATTTCACTATAAAGTTTCTAATATGGCCTTAAAGGCCCAATACATGCTTTGGAAGTGGTTCGAGACTAAACTGGCAACTTTGGAAACTTTTCCTTGAAGATAGGGGCACACGTCCATGTGGCCTGGGACATGGTCGTGGGGCTAGCCCGTGGACAGATCTGACTTGCAAATTCTTAGACATCAGAGGAGCACACGACCATGTGGCTAGGCCGTGTGGTAATCTGATTTTTCACCATTTTTAGACTATTTTCATATAATTTTGACACACAGCCATGCTTAAAACCCGTGTCCTTCATACGGCCAAGACACACGGTCGTGTCTTTTACCCATGTATTATCCTGACTTTACATTTAAGGAAGTAGGGGACACATGGTCATATCACATGCCCGTGGGCTTACCGTGTGTCACACACGGCCTAGACACACGCCCGCGTGTCTAACCATGTGGTCGAAAATAGGCCGTTTTAGGTCACTTTTCTCACTCTTTCATTCATTACCTGCATTTAAACACAATTATATACGATTTAAAACCAACCAATCAGCCAATCTATGCCAATATTATGCATTTTACATTAACACACTACTACCTAGCCATTAAACAAAGTAACTTCAAAATTTGTACTTAAGTACCATTCAAATTAATTCAAAATAAACTATATAATTGCCTATTTGATAAACATAAATTTTGCTTATATAGACTAACTTTTATCATCCTTACACTAGCAATATTCATACTCAAAATAACATTAAGATAACCTAGGTATATACCATTCCTCAAGATAAGATACATCACCAAGTATTTGAGTTCGGGAGTTGCCTTGGATGTTGAGACATTAGTCACTTTGTACTTAACATGCGCACGGAAACAAACCATATGTTGAGTATACACTTAGTGGTATTTCTATAAACCAATACTTAATTTATGCATTTATACTTAAACCATAGATAAGTATTAAATAAATGCATAATGAACATTCAATTAATTGTCTTAATTACATAATAACATTTATCATTAAGATCGAAACCAATAAGATATTCAATTCAGCCAGTATCATTCAGTCTTCAGTGCAGTAATTTACCCCTATTAACATAACTCGGACTCAGACAGATACACGGATCCAACCTACACACCGGGATAGCATACAGTGTTGTATCAGCTGAAGCTGGAATACACCGTAACAGTAACAGTAACAATAGCAGTAACGGTACATAGAGTACCTCATCGGAATGAATCCAGAACAGTAACAGTAGCTGACACTTTGAGTATCTCATTGACACAAAGTCAGAATATCCCTGAACACTTCCAATCCTATGGCATGCCAACTATATCCGACTAGCCCGACACTGTGAATAGGGTTTTCATTTCACTTTCAATTCATCATCATCAACCAATATACATTTCAATTCAAATATTCATAATTCAACACTATACCACAATATCAATACTTACCTTAATTTCAATAGCCATACATAATATCAATAATATGTATCAAAATAACTATTAAGTTTGGTTATAGAAATACAAACCGTGGTTCTCGAGTTTACTCGTTATCTTCGTTTACTTTTTCTTTTCCCTTCTTCGATGATGTTTCCGGTGCTACGTTAGCTATAGAAAAATTAACATTTAAAATCATCAATACATATCATTTAATAACACACTTTTCTATTTTCCATGTAATTTTTACAAAAATTTCAATTTAGTCTTTCCACCATAATCATTCTTTTTCTTCAAATAAATCTCATATTTTCATTTAATACCTACTTTAAACAAGTTTTAGCCCTTCATATTCAATATAAAACATAAATTCTACAATTTAGACCATTTAGTCCCTATTATAACAAAACTTATATCTTTTTTTACAATTCAGTCCTTCTCCCACTTCTAACTTGAATTTCTATCACTTTATATCATAATTCATCTATTTATTCAACTTATTTAACATCTAAAAATTCACTAACTTCCTAAATTTCAACATAATTTGAGTAGAGCTTTGTTCTAGGATTCCAAAAACATCAAAATTACAAAAAAAATGGACTAAATTAACCTACCAAATTAAGCTTTAAGCTTCAAAACCCTAATTTTTCTCTTTTTCTTTTCTCCTTTCTTTTTCTTTCTGATTTCGTTCCACTTCTCTGTTCTTTTTCTTTATTGTTTCTTTGTTCTTTTTATTATTTCTTTTATTTTAATTTATATTATTAGATTAAATTTTTTTATTATAATTATTATTTCTTAAATAATAAGCAAATACATATATATACATATATTTGTACCAGTTAAAATAATACACATGTATTTATACTTACCACACACTTGCCACATAAGGCTTATTTGTTAATTTAGTCCCTTCAATTTTCTATAGTTTATAATTAAACGTTCACACTTTATTCGATTTAATCCTTATACCTAATTAACCTTAATTAAGCTAAATTTACTTAACCAAAATCTAATAACCACACTACTAACTTCGTAAATATTTCTAGTAAATATTTACGAATTCATTTTGCGAAAATAATGACCCGAAAATTTATTTTTTTTTGATACCCCTAAATTTTGGGTCGTTACAGAGGAACTGTACCAGTTTCATTGAGTACGACCCCTCGATGTGGGTCGCTGCATTGGTTGGGCCATGTTAGAGCAGGTACGTTTGGTTGACGATGTGCGCGCAATTATTACCACAGCCCTATGGGATAGATTCTTCACCATCGTCGAGCCCACCTATTCGGAGCTCACCTTAGAGTTCGGCACCATATTTTCAGTCCAACAAGTCATATCAGTCCATAATGAGTCATGCACCATCACCTTTTGCCTTAGCGGGTTGGTGTGACACATGAGTGTCTCAGAGTTCGGTGCTACTTTGAGACTCTACACAAAGGAGTTCATAAGCGCCGATTCATTACTCGACCTCGTGATGTTGGGTAGAGCCACAGGCGGCCTGACTAACTATGACGTGAGTCACTCGAAGGCGACGCACCTCTCTCTAGCCCTACGGTATATAGTTAATAACTAATGCAGGATTAAGTGATTGGTAAATAGTTAATAATGCTTCATGAATGGTTTGTGGATATGATTATTTATGCTTTGTGATGGACATGAGGTTTGATGACATGTTGATAGCTATAGCATCAATATGGTAAAGATGAAAGAAAAACTTATTGTAATGGTTGCATGTGAAATTACCATGGTCATGTCATGTTAGGAAGGTTTAAGTGCCTAATTTTGCCATGTTGTATGCTATTGTATAAGTATGCGTGCATGTGTTGTGAGTGTGACAAAATGGCTTGGAAAATAGCCTTGTATTTGTCCAGGTTTTGGACATGGGTTCGGGACACGGGCGTGTTTTTAGCACCCGAGCGTGTGTTCTATACCTACACGGGCGTGTGGAGCCTTGATACAAGAGATTTCCTAAGTTTTTCATGAGTTCTCGGTTGGGTCCCGAACCATCCCGAATGCATGTATTGGGCCTCGTAAGCTCGCATAAAGGACAGATTGCATGAGAAAAGAAAAGTTTTTAATTATTTGAGATTTCATGGTCCTGTTTAGTATGGAAGTGTTAGTAAAAGTCAGGTAGCACCTCGAACCCCGTCCAGGCGTCGGATGCGGGCGAGGGGTGTTACATTTAGTGGTATCAGAGCATGGTTTAGTCGGTTCTCGGACTAATCTAGCGTAAGAGAGTCTAGCTATACATGCCATAGTATTACTCGTGATAGTGTGATATCTCTCGGCCCTAACAAAACTGCTGGTTAAGACAGGAATGAATTCGAACCGAGCAAATCTTGATAAAGATAAGAGTAAAGTTGAGATTATTGAATCATACTTGTGACATGCTGAAAATGGGAAAGGTATGAAAAGATATTCATGATTTTCATATGAACTAGTATTCACTATGTGATACTCTTGAGTTAAAGAATGTGAAATAGTGGAGTAAAACACAGTTAAGTTGTGAAAAACATTTTTATGCATGTTAGTATTCATACGATGTTAAATGTCCAACTTGATTTGGCCAAGTGTTTATGAAAAGAAAGAAATTTGCTTGAAGTGACAGAGTGTATGTATGAATGCTTTAATTGCATGATTAGTAATCAGTATATACATGAGGTAGACATTTTTGTCTAGATTAATGAAGTCAAGATGCCGAAATGTTATGCCTTATAATCTTACTTACAGAATCATAAATGTCACAATAGCATGAAAGTTGTAATGAAAGATCAAATTGGGTGGAACGCAGGGAATGTGTACGATCATTCACTAATGAATTGACGGAAAAGACTATGGTTGGACCGTGGCAATACATGAGATTTGTGTGCCAGTGTAAGACCATGTCTGGGACATGGCATCGACATTGAGAAGAGGGCTAGTGTAAGACATGTCTAGGACATGCATCAGCCACAGTATGAGAGCCAGTGTAAGACATGTCTGGGACATGCATCGGCCTCGAGATGTTAGCCAGTGTCAGACATGTCTGGGACATGCGTCGGCTACGAGATGTGCTAGTGTAAGACATGTCTGGGACATGCGTCAGCACGGTTACATGAGTCAGTATAATACCTGTCTGGGACACGGCATCGACACAGATGGATGAGAGCTAGTACAAGACCATAGTTGAACTATGGCATCAAGTAAACGATGTACTCAAAATCGTAAGACGTTCTCCAATTTGATAAATATTGGCAAGTGATTAAGACTAAATATGAGAATTTGATAAAACATTAAGGGCAATTTGAGAAAAAGAAATGAAAGTTTGAGTTATGATAAATTCACTTATGTTTAGCTAATATTCGCATGAAATAAAATTACATGTATTACTGAGATATGTGAAAATGTGTTTATAACAAGTTGGAAATTTGAAATGTTTGAATCAATATGCGTAAAGCTATGTTGTTGTTGAATATGTATTTGCTTGAGAGTCAAAAGTTTAGAGGCTTTACAATCTTCGCCCCCTTACCAGAATAGAGTTATACGATGAGATTCTCGAGAGATATGTTGCATAAGCTTGCAAAAGTGAAACCGAAGAGTACAAAAATGGAATAGTATGAGATTAGCAAAGATAGAATTAGTTAGAGGAATAATGTCGGACTTGCACAGATGTCTGAGTATGACGAATTCAATTAAACAAAAGTGATGGCTATCTTTCTCTTTTGAGTATTCTATGTTTTCCTCTATTCTGGGGAATACGTATGGTTATCCCTTTCGATTGAGAATTCTATTATGTGAGGATGCTAGTGACTATGATATTAGATGAAAAGTTCTATTGGTCCAGTTAGTTATGATCTACATTTCCTCATCTCTTCAGATTTCTATTCTGATATATTGGAAATGAAGTTGACAGTAAAAATCTATGTAAGGTTGTTCTGATGTTCTATTGATTATGGTTTATATATGCGAGAATTATATTATCTCTGTTACGAGAAATTCTAGAGCGTACAGACAGTAGTTTCTTTCTGGTTTTCTCTGAGGGATTTTCCGGATCATCTTCATTATTTTCTTCTGGATTATATTCTCGGATTTCTGGTATAGTCTTTATATCTTGGAATTTCTTATATTGATTTTTCTCTCGTTCTTGTTTCGAGAATTATCAAGCTTGGTTTATTTTTACAAGTAATCTTTGACTTGCGATATTAGAATCTGTTATGATTAAGCTTCTGGCTCGACCATAAAAGTGTGGGGATTTCAGTGTCGAGATTTCTTTAAAATCTTGGGGAAATGAATGGTTATTCTGCAAAAGTAAATCTGAGTTATGTGCATTTAAGTTTATTCTCTGGTTCGAGAATACCATTACATGTTCTTTGGTAAGTAGTCGTACAGTCAGAAATGATGGGGTTTTATTCTTAAAAGTATGTTATGGAAACATATTAGTTGGATTTCTCTTGTCCGAGAGATGTTATAAGTATAGTTATCCTGATTAGTAAAGAGACCACATCTATGAAGTTGGAATCATTTGATTCATGTTAGTAAAGTTTCTAAACAGTTGATGATCAGAGTATAGAAATGTGGCTATAAGTGGTAAATTAAACAAGTACAGCATGATTCGACTTTTAATTTGGAATTGCAAGAAAGATTTGATTTCTGGTTTCTGTTACTATTATTTCAGAGTAAGATTAGGGTACTGAGAAACTCCAGGCTATGCAGAGAAGTGTGTACAGAGTTCACAACAGTCTTTTGTTTATTCTTCCAAAGGATGTTAAATTGACTACCGGGGAAAGCCGATTATCAGATATATTCAAGATTATAATTGTCAATGCTGACATTGAAAGAGAAAATTGAGAAATGATTAGTATGAATTTTGTATCGGGATGTCTCTCTTCTCCGGGAAATAAGAGATACCATAATGGATTGTGATAGATTGATGATAGTAGTCCGCATGACTATTTTGGTATATACAGAGGTATTGTTAGACGGATTGGGACGAGTTGTGTTTCTAAGCTTATAGTTCTTAGAATGTCAGTTTTCAGTATTTCGAATTGAGCCGAGAATTTTATGGTAATTGTGGAAAGGTTACAGAAATCCTGAGTATCAGCTTCAGCTGAGTTGTTTTGTAAGTTTTGAGAAAAAGATATAAGTGAACTCGTGAAAGTAGAGAGCAACTTTTTTTGGTAAGATTTTCGGGGACGAAAATCCCTAAAGGGGGGAAGAAATGTAACAGCCCGATTTTGGGCCTAGTCGGAACAGTGGTTTCGGGACCACTATTTCGAGGCTAGATAAAATTATTTTAGTATTATTTTATGTGTTATAATATAATTTTATAAGTGCATGTAAATTTTGGTAAGTTAATTTTAGCAATTTCTAGTCCAATTCCGAAAAAGGACTAAATCGCGTAAAAGGTAAAAGTTGTGTTTTAATACCTAAAGGTGTGTTAAATTGCCTTGTATCTTAAATTGGGGGTCTTTAAAGTGAAATTAGGCCATTGAAAGTGTGATGGCCGGCCATGGGAGACAAAATTGTTGAAAAGTCAAAATTAGGTGAAATTTGGTCACCAATTTTGACTAGTTTTATTATTAACAAATCAAAAAGAAAAAGCTATCATTTTTCTCTTCTCCTTCACCGAAATATGCAGCAAAGAAAGGGTTTTGAAGCAGGAAAATTTCAGCAACATATTTCCCTTGCTTGTAAGTGATTTTAATGTCTTTGCTTGATGATTTTTACATTTTTGGAACCCCTAAAGCATGAGCTTTCATAAGAGGGGACTATTTTGCAAAATGATGAAGAGTCTAGGGTTTTGCCATGAGAGTAAATGTGCTGTTTGCTGTGTTTTTATGGAAGATTATGAGTCCTAGTTGTCTAATAAACAACTTTTGTGAAAGAAATTACATGAAAACACCTTAAAAAAGGGCTAGATTGCTAAGTTGTAAAATAAGTTGTAATGTGTAAAATAGTTGAAATTATGAGTTGCTATAGTTATGAAAATGGTTCATCTAGACTCAAGGAGTAAAGAAATGTGATAAAAATTATTTTACGAGCATTGAGGCAAAAGTGCAAATATGCAAAAGTTTAGGGGTCAAAATGGAAATTTGTAAAAATATGATTTTTATACCCATATGAATATTGTGACTGATTGGTAGGCTAAATGTGATATTATAGATCAAGAAAATCAAGATTTGGACCTAGAACAGAAAGAAATCGATTAAGGGATGATTATGTCCTTTTCACCTTTGTGGTATCGAGGTAAGTTTGTATGTAAACAATACCATGCTATACATGTATTTAAATGTTATCATGACATGAATTGTACAGATATTAAGTGTATGTGATTAATAGAAATATGATAAGACAAAGCCTTAATAGACGAGGAAAAATCCCGTTTGAACCTTAGAAATAAAATAGGATACGAGTGACATGTCACTAGGAATTATGAGTCTAGATGACTAGCTCGAGAGTGAGCATTGAAACGTCATGAGATATGAGGTAGCTTTAGCTACAATTGAGGCACTTATGTGCAAAGGCTTTTCCGAGTATCCAATTAGTATTCCAAGTGTTTAACGGGTAATCCAAGGAAAGAGTTGATGATGGTCCCAACGAGGTAAGTCATTGGTGAGTATACACTTGAGTTATGTTACGAGTTGTGCAAGTATGTATATTAAGCCTATGAGAATGCCTTGATATGTGATGATCTATGATGCATAATATGTGTTCTTACCATGATGGATGAAATGATGTTGTATTAATTTTGTGAACAATGATCATGAATGAGTAACTTAGCGTTGACAGATTTGAGTTACTGTAGTAATGTAACTTTGAAAATACACTAAAAATAGTGGAAAATTAGTTAGAGGCAGAATAAAATATGAGATTAAAGCTTAATGAGTCTATTTTCACATGAAAGAAACAGAGGAAGAAAAAGAATTCTATATTGTGTGATATTTGAATTCTTGTAAAACAGGGTCTGAATGAATTCGAGATCCCCTGTTCTAACTTTAGAAATTCATCATAAATTGTAAAAAAATTATTAAGAGTCATACCTTACATGCATGGATTCCTTATTGAGTCTATTTTTAAGGGAAAAAAATGGCATCGTCGTTGGAATTTTTTACAGGGAGAAATTCGGTTTGTAGTGCACAAGGGTTAGAGTGGTCATACCCTGAAACAGGGGAGACTTTAACTAATAAACTGTACTAAATGGCTTGACCAAAAATTCTAGAAAAAAATTAGTAAGTATACATATGAGTATAGTTTCAAGATAAATAGACGAGAACATTATTTGAATCCTGTACTATGAGATAATTGAACTTTAGTGCAGAAGGGTTGAAACTGTCAGACAGTGAATCAGGAGCAAACTTGAGGAGTAAACTGTACTAATTGGCTAAGTCAAAAATTCTGGAAATTTTATGAAAGAAAGATAAATGAGTCTAGTTTCAGGGAAAATTAACGGAACTTAATTTGGAGTTTCGTAGCTCCAGATATAAATAATTTAGTGACTATTGCTCAGGAAGACAGCTTGCAGTGAACTTGAGAATATGTTGTAAACATTGATAAAACAAGTTAATGAGTTGCTTATTGTTTTCATATGAACTTACTAAGCGAAAGCTTACCCCCCCTTCTTTCCCATGTTTTCTAGAGTTTCCAGGTTAGCTCGGGTTGAAGGCCGTCAGAGATATTATCACACTGTCGAGTTAACGCTATCGGCGTAAGTAAACTCAAGTGATTCTAGTCTATGGCATGTATAGGGTTTTAATGTGAGTATGTAATATTATGATTTAGCCAAAGGCATTGGCTTGTTATTAAGGTAGTATTAGTCATGTAAATTGGCCTATGTCGGCTAATATCGTTATGGGCCATATGATTATTCTTATGCATGTATGTTATTATCTCTTGTGATGTGGCTTACAACATGTATGCCTAGAGATTGAATTGAGATTCATTGATGAGCTAATAACTAATGCAGGATTAAGTGATTGGTAAATAGTTAATAATGCTTCATGAATGGTTTGTGGATATGATTATTTATGCTTTGTGATGGACATGAGGTTTGATGACATGTTGATAGCTATAGCATTAATATGGTAAAGATGAAAGAAAAACTTATTGTAATGGTTGCATGTGAAATTACCATGGTCATGTCATGTTAGGAAGGTTTAAGTGCCTAATTTTGCCATGTTGTATGCTATTGTATAAGTATGCGTGCATGTGTTGTGAGTGTGACAAAATGGCTTGGAAAATAGCCTTGTATTTGTCCAGGTTTTGGACATGGGTTCGGGACACGGGCGTGTTTTTAGCACCCGAGCGTGTGTTCTATACCTACACGGGCGTGTGGAGCCTTGATACAAGAGATTTCCTAAGTTTTTCATGAGTTCTCGGTTGGGTCCCGAACCATCCCGAATGCATGTATTGGGCCTCGTAAGCTCGCATAAAGGACAGATTGCATGAGAAAAGAAAAGTTTTTAATTATTTGAGATTTCATGGTCCTGTTTAGTATGGAAGTGTTAGTAAAAGTCAGGTAGCACCTCGAACCCCGTCCAGGCGTCGGATGCGGGCGAGGGGTGTTACACACGTTCAATAGTTAATTAGTTAGTTAATTTTAGATTAAAACAAATCCCTTATATTTTAGGCTAAATAATAGAAAGAAAGTTAATACTAGTACTTTTGGTCATTGTGGATACGATACTCTAGACTCACCGTAACTATACTACCATTCGATGGTGCACCTGCCTTAGTTGTGATCGTAGTCTAGTTTAGTGGTTCATAAAAATGTAATACCCCTTACCCGTATCCGAAGCCGGGATAGGGTTCGAGGCGTTACCAGACTTAAACATTCACAAACATACAAAACCGGGCCATAAAATTTCATCCAAATTAAAACTTTTCAAACACATGTAGATCGTCCCTTATGCAGGCCTTCGAGGCCTAAAACATATATCGGGGTGGTTCGGGACTAAACCGAGGACTTTAGAAAGCTCTGGGAAAATTTAGAGAAATTTTCATGAAACAGGGTCACATGCCCATGTGGACACAAGGACACGCTCGTGTGTCTTCAACACGGTCGTGTCCTCAGGCTGTGTAACTCTCTGTTTATGACGTCAAAAAAACAAATTGATCCGCACGGCCAAGCCACGAGCTCGTGTGCTAGGCCGTGTCCTCCACACGGCTGAGACACATGGTCATGTCTCAGCCCGTGTAGCCAGAACTTAGGCTATTTTTCAAGCCTTATGTTGTCCTTAATTCTCTCCCATACTTATACACATTATAAACACATCTTATAACATCAATTTAATGATTAATTATCCTTTAGTAAAATTCCGTTACAGCATTTACATGTTGTCATACATGTGTTTATTACCTATACACATGTTACACCAAGTTAGACATTCCAATTCACATTCTACAATTTTCCATATTCAATCATTATCAATTTACTACCATGCCACACATTCATTCCATGGCCACAACCACCTCGAATGGTCTTAGAGCATTAATCATGTACATGTGTGTAATACCCCTAACTCGTATCCATCGCTGAAACAGGGTTACAGAGTGTTACCAATACATACAGAACATTTATAGATTAATCGAAACATTACTATTCACTTTCTGAGATCGTATATATATAACGACCTTTATTTAGGCCCTTGAAGCCCAACATGAACATTAAAATCAAGTCGGAGCTCAACTGATTTCTCGTAAAATTTTTCGCTTAATTAATTTTTTTTAAAAAAGTTTACTTGTGAACAGTACCCACACGCCCTTGTGATTAGGTCGTGTGGATTCCACATGCCTGTGTGGCTTGAGACACGTCCGTGTCCCTTGTCCGTGGAGCTTTCTGTTTATGATATCATCATCAATTTAGGGGCACACGGCCACATCGCACGCCCGTGTCCTAAAGTCGTGTTCCATATACGGCTGAGACACACGGCCATGTCTCTGCCTGTGTGGTCAATATCTAAGCTATTTTCCAAGCCTTGGTCAACCTTAATCTCTTACACACTTATACAAAATTAAAAGCATATAACATGGTATTCATTTAATGATTAAACATTCTCAATTAAACTACAAACATAGCATTTGTATGTCATCATACATGTGTCTCTCATACTCATTTTACCTTGTCTATTATGGTACCACTTATACTTTTATACCATGATTATCATCTTACCAAATATTTTCATCCTAATCATCAAGCATATATATTTAAAGCTAGATCATATCTTTATAAAATACCACATTTCAGATGCGCGGAATAAAATACTTGCCTTAGACATTTCAATCCAACTTCATACCCAACAAGCATCATATTGAAACTAGTCATATATATACATGTCATGATATGCATCATTCTCATACTGTTTTCTTATAAACATATATCATTTGTTTTCCTCCTCCTCGTCTCCATTCCACATCCTTAATGTATATAACATTCTTGTAAGTACAATTTCACAATTTACTTATTAATGCTCACATCAAGCTGTTCACACGAGTCATAGTCATTCAATCATTTATAATTTGAGCTACAGAGCTCGAAATTAAGATCCGTAAATTTTTCCTAAAACTAGACTCAAATATCATTCCACCATAAAATTTTTAGAATTTTTGGTTTAGCCAATTAGTACAGTTTATTCATTTAATTTTCCCATGTTTCACTATCCTACGGTTCTGACCTCTCTTCACTAAAAATTAATTATATCACAGTACAGAACTCGGATAATGTTCCCATTGATTTCTATTGAAAATAAACTCATTAAGGATTCTAAGAATATCAATTTGAGCCTCTAATTAATTTTATCCAATTTTTGGTGATTTTCCAAAGTCAAAACAGGGGAACCCGAATTCGTTCTAACATTGTCTCACAAAATTCATTATATCTCATAATTTACAATTCAATTGCTTACATCGTTTCTTCTATAAGAAACTATACTCAATAAGCTTTAATTCTATATTTTATTCATCCTATAATTCAATTTATACAATTTATGGTAATTTTTCAAAGTCAACCTACTGCTGCTGTCCAAAACTGTTTTAGTTCAAGATGTTTATTACCATTTTTCCTCTAAATTTCACAGCTCATACAATTCAGTCCTTGCTCAATTAGCCCATCTATTAAGCTAATTTTTCTCAATTAACATTTTATTCCATCATTCTAAACTATTACACAACCTTTGAAAATCAAAATTTTAACACTAAACCTTAATTCACAACTTTTTCACAATTTAGGTCCTAAAATCAATTTCTATTGAAATTACTTGATAAAATCATCAAACAACAAAATCAAAGCTTCAAATTCATTTTATATCATCATAAACAGCCAACACTTATCAATGATAGCTTTTAATTTTGTTCATAAAATCAAAAACTAATGAATTAAACACTTGGACCTAATTGTAAAAGTCACAAAAACATAAAAATATCAAAGAAAAGGGCAAGAATTGAACTCACATATGTCAAAGTATGAAAAACCAGCAGCTTTCAGACCTCCCATGGCGTTTTTGCTGAAGAAAAATGATGATATCTCTAGATTTTTCAAATTTGTCTTGTTTTATATGTTTAATTTACAAAATTTCCCATTTTGCCCTTGTTTCTCCTTGTCTTTTTTGTTGATTTTCTTGCCCCACCGTCCAGCCCATATAATTTGGGTCCAATTGCCTTTTAAATCCCTCCTTTTTAATCACTTAAACTATTTAATCACAATTTAATAAATTTGGCACTATTTTCAATTTAGTCCTTTTTAATTAATTGACTAACCAAACGTTAAAATTTTCTAACGAAACTTTAATACTAACTTAATAACACTCCATAAATATTTATAAAAATATTTATGGCTCGGTTTATGAATCCGAGGCCTCGATACCTCGTTTTCACCCTAATTTCTTGATTAATTCTTTTAAAGTCGCAAAATTCACTAATTAAAAAATAATTCTTTTAAGTTCGCGCTTGGCCTATAATTATTATTTGTTAAAATTTCTAAAATTACTCGTCGGATTTAGTGATCTCGAATCCCTGTTTCCGACACCACTGAATAATTTGATTGTTACAATGTGTTATACTAATCATTCATAACAGCCAATTATAAACACATCACAAACATTAACACATAGCAAGAATAATTAGGCTTACAAGCTATAACCATTTCAGCCACATCTCATGGCGATATACAATAAATCAATATAAGCCGATACATTTGGCTAATAATAACAACATCTAACATAAAAACTAGTCCTTATACATGCCACTAACTTGAAAGTATTTAAGATACATATGACAATACTCCAGAGTTGTTGGCTTGATAGTGTGATGCTACTTCCGACGGTCTCAAACCCCGAGCTGACCTGAGAACACTAAGGAAATAGAGAGGAAGGAGTAAGCTTAAAGTTTAGTAAGTCCATATGAAAATAATAAGCAAATTATCAACATGATTCCATGAAAATGTAATCATAACTACACTTTTGCTGATTTTCTGGTCATGTTATTTTCTCGAGTCATAGTTACTAATTTATTTATATCTGGAGCTAAAAAACTCAAAATTAAGACCCGTTAATTTTCTTTGAAACTAGACTCATATATATTATTATCATAAAATTTTAATAATTTTTTGCCTAGCCAATAAGTACAATTTATTCATTAAATATACCCCTATTTCACTATCTAACAGTTCTGACCTCTCTTCACTAAAAAATATTTATCTCATGGTACTGGACTCCAAATTGAGAACCGCTAATTTTTCAAAAAACTAGACTCATTAAGGATTTTAAGAATACAAATTATGACCCATAAGTATTTTTTATAATTTTTAATGATTTTCCTAAATCAGAATAGGGGATTTCAAAATCATTCTAACCCTGTCTCACAAAAATCCAATTATCACAGAATATGAAATTCTTTTGCCTTCATCGTTTCTTTTATGAGAAAATAGACTCATTAAGATTTATTTAATATCTTATTAAACCTCTAATTAAATTTCTATCATTTTTGGTGATTTTTCAAAGTCACACAACTACTGCTGTCCAAAATTATTTTATTACAAAATTTCACTTTTACATAATTTCACTTACTCCATTTTATCTTACCAAAAGATTCGCTCAACTATCGAGCACATTGCTCACAACTTTTCACATAGATATATTTGCACTTATTCATCTCATAGTCATGTACATATGTATTTTCACTTAGTAAATTTCCCGTTGAACTCATCGGAATAATAATAGATACCCGGTGGCCGTGCATATACCACCCTTGTAACTGAAGCTCTCTGGTAAGCATAGTAGCCTGCACTTAGTACTACACATGTGACCTATCAATCTAATACACGTAGTAGCCCGCACTTAGTACTACACATATGACCTATCAATCTAGTACACGTAGTAGCTTGCACTTAGTACTACACACGTGACTTAACCATCTGATACACGTAGTAGCTTGCACTTAGTACCACACACGTGATCGAAGTTAACGGGTATGCATAGTAGCCTGCACTTAGTACTACACATGAAACCTATCAATCTGGTACACGTAGTAGCCTACACTTAGGGTCTGTTTGATAGGGGGAAAATATTTTTCGGAATTGGTTTTCCACATTTTCCGGTGTTTGTTTGTTGGAAAATATTTTCCCTATGTAAAATCAATTACAAACACGGGAAATAGTAGCCTTTAGTTTTGGAAAATGTCTTACCGTTTCTGATTCGGTAAGACATTTTCAGGAAAATTTTCCTTTCCCTTTCCCTTCCCCTTCCCCTTCCCCTATCCTTGACACCTGATCTTCTGCTTGCCATCAGCCAACACCGATTCTTAACACCAGACACCGGCGTTCATCAAGTCTGGGAATTCTGCCCTGAATCAGGAACCCCAGAAGGTGGAAATGGCTTTTTGTGCGTATTCCTTCAGATGAGGTTAAATGAAGAAAATGAAAGATGCTTACTCTACCTGGATGCTTTTACGAGAAAGCCGCTTATAGCAACAGCAGAAAGGCAACTGCTGGAACGCCATATACCTGCCATTCTTGATAAGGTGTGAATTGAATTTTTGGTTGTTCTTTGTGCTTTGAACACCTTGAATTTGCATCTTCTTAGTAGCTATGGTTTCTCTAATTTGTGTAGGGATTTATGATGCTGATGGATGGACACCGTATCGAGGACCTTCAGAGGATGTACTCACTGTTTTCAAGGGTCAATGCAAATCACTCAGGCAGGCCATAAGCTCATATATTCGGAGAACTGGGCAGAGCATTGTCATGGATGAAGAGAAAGACAAGGACATGGTGTCTTCCTTGTTAGAATTCAAGGCTTCACTTGACTCCATATTAGAAGAAAGCTTTTCCAAGAATGAGGCATTTTGCAACACCATTAAGGATTCTTTTGAGCATCTAATTAATCTTCGTCAGGTTAGCATGTTTGTCCTTTGTATTTGGAGATTATTTTATTTTTAAACTGCATGTTCATTTACCTTTAAACCAGTAAAGTAAATTCCTAATTTAGATCATCATATTTTGAACTTGACTGATGGTCGAACTTTATTGTGTTTAATAGAATCGACCTGCTGAGCTTATTGCTAAGTTTCTGGATGAAAAGCTTCGTGATGGTAATAAGGGTACTTCTGAAGAGGAATTAGAGGGTACACTTGATAAAGTTTTGGTTTTATTCAAGTTCATCTAGGTAGAGTTTCCCACAAAAATGATTAAATTTACTTTTTTCCCCCAAGTAACAGTTTTCCTTTTGTGCATTTCTTTCTTTCTTGCCTCACTAGTTAATGCTAGAGTTGTGAATGGCATTTTTGTTGATAATTAAGGGCAAGGATGTTTTTGAAGCATTCTATAAGAAAGATCTTGCTAAAAGGCTGCTGTTAGGGAAGAGTGCTTCTATTGATGCAGAGAAATCCATGATTTCTAAGGTCAGTATGTTCTTCGCATTAAATGGTGTGTCTTCAGAAGATTGTATTAAATTGTTAATTTGTTATGTTCTTGCGATGCTGCAGCTGAAGACAGAGTGTGGCAGCTAGTTTACAAACAAACTTGAAGGAAAGTTTAAGGTTTACCTCTATATCCTTTTTTGTATAAGTTTGTAAAAGAAATGCATTCCATAGGTTACCATTGGAATTTCTAATCATCAATCTGGTGAACTGCATCCTTTAGGGTTTTGTAAACATGGGCAGTCCATAACTTTTATATCCACTAAGAGTCTAAGAATATGTTACCTGTTAGTGGTAGGACAATCTCCAGTAGTGTTACCCCTCATGACATGAGTTGGATTAATTATGTGTAATTCCTGTAAGCAGAATGTGTTGAACTAATGACCATGTAATAAGTTGGTTGTGCCTGAGGGTAGATCATATAAATATATAAGAAAATAATTGAATCATGTCAGAGTAGAAGAGAAAAGTACTCAGCAAGTTAAATTATCTTCTATTTCTTGGAGTACCTACTTGTGTACTGGTTGATGTAAGATCAAACAATTTACATAATATATGGAGTTTGTGTGATACTGGAATTTATTTTTGTGACTAGATTCTTAGGTCTAAAATATGTTCACATGCAAACAACATTTACTCTTAAATTTTGTGCACTTTAGTGGACAACCCAGAAATCTAAAATATGTTCACATGCAAACAACATTCCACTTGTTGAGTAGATATTATTTTATGAACTAAAGACATAATTATGTTATTATTGTCTGCTAGCTCTCTGGAAAATATTATGTTATGAACTAATTTTAATGGGTTCTTTAGTTGTCCTAATTCTTGGCAGAGCACTCAAGTCTGTGTAGCTGCTGTAAACATGGACAAATATCAATATGCAGGCTTTAGGTGGGTGAGCCATTAGTACATTTATGCCCATAAAGAACCTGCGTTACATTACATTACATTAAAGGTTTCAATAAGTTCATTAAACAAATTTACAAATGAAAGATTGTAAATTTAGTGAAGAATGTATCTGTTTCGATCTTGGTTTAAAGTTTTTATGACATAGAATTGCATGCAATGCTGATATTTTCCTTTGGAGCAAATTGAGTTCTTTTTGGCTTTTTACAATAAATAGACTATGTTTCTAGCATTACTGTTTTATTTTTCAAAGAGTTGTATATTGCCTTTGGGTCCATAATTTGATTCCTTTTTTTATGTGTTCTTACTAATATAAGTTTTCTATTTCTGTTTGTTTGAAGTTCATGAGCATGTTTTGTATAAACATGAACAACTGTTGCAATGTATGGAGGTTGTTCATGTCTTTTTTAAATGATGATCCTGATGAATCATGTTTGTGAACATATTATCTTGTCAAGGTTATAAATAGTAATTTCAAATTCCCAATAGATTTGGTTAATCTTGCTTTTTAATTTGATGTGCCCGTTTTTAGAACATTGCTTTGTTATCTGATATATCTTTTATGGAAGGTTTCTTGATTCTTACACATTGCTTCCTTTGGAGTGGAAGGAGCTGTCATTCTAATAATCGTCAAATACTAATACAGATTATTGTAGTTCTTCTATAAGAATGATTATGGTTGGAAAAATTTCTGAGACTGTCATGTTTGGACTTTTGTCAACTCCTAATTTAGTCTCGTTTTGTTAGTTCATTGGTAGTTAATTTAGGGTTGAAGATATTGATACTTTTATGTGCTGTAATATTATGCACTTGGACAATGTTGTTACTATGTGGTGTACTACTAATTATGTATTTGGATAATATTATTTCTAGTACTCATTATGGTTTCGAAGTAATTTATAATTATTCAATATTCTTACTAGTACTCATTGTGGATAATATTTTTTTTAATTTATAACGATCAATATTGTAGCTTATTATTGAGTATTATTATAAATAAATCATTGCAATATATGTAAAAACAATTTAAAATATAAAAATTTATTAATATATATTAATATATGTAAAAAATAACTTTTCCGAAAAATATTTTCAGGAAATCTGTCAAACAGTAGAAAATATTTTACACAGATTCAATCAAACACCAGAAAATATTTTCCAGTAAGTCATTTTACAGAAAAGTAAAACATTTTTCAGAAATCATTTTACGGAAAACATTTTACTGCCAATCAAACAGACCCTTAGTACTATACACGTGACTTAACCATCTGATACACGTAGTAGCCTGCACTTAGTATTACACACGTGATCAAAGTTAACGGGTATGCATAATAGCCTGCACTTAGTACTACACATGCGACCTATCAATCTGGTACATGTAGTAGCCTGCACTTAGTACTACACATGTGACTTAACCATTTGATACACGTAGTAGCCTGCACTTAGTATTACACACGTGATCGAAGTTAACGGGTACGCATAGTAGCCTGCACTTAGTACTACACATGCAACCTATCAATCTGGTACACGTAGTAGCCTACACTTAGTACTACACACGTGACTTAACCATTTGATACATGTAGTAGCCTGAACTTAGTACTACACACATGACTCACAATGGATCATTTGTATCTCTTCTATTCTGAAGGTTCAATCGGAAAATTCTTCACTTTTCAACATTTTACTAACTCTTTCTTAGTCAATTCCGATTCGTAGTTTACATTAATTGATCATTCTATAGGCAGCCACATCTCATATAATAACAAAAGATAATAACATAAAAAGAATCGAAATATTATTTACATGCAAACTTATTCATTTCAAAGAAACATCATATTCCATCAAACTTCCAAACCTTTACCCGACGTACTCGAATTGTGGCTTCATTCACATAGCAATATCTTATAATCACATCGCATTGCAACATTTTCATCATAATAGCAAAACATCAAGAACATGTTATATCATCAAAATAATCACATAATATCAAATCATTCACATATATATACTTACAACTTGTGTAATATCGAAGCATTAACATTCGAATACAATATTGCATTATTAAAATCACATGAACTTATCTCGGGTTTGAGTACGACTATATATTTTGATTTAGTCCATAATCTCATTCATTTCCAATCTACGCTCGAATCTCATTTTCCTTGATCTATAATACCATATTTAGCTTACTAATTAGTCACATTATTCAGATGGGTCCAAAAATCATACTTTTACAAATTTACATTTTGACCCCTAAACTTTTATATATTTTCACTTTGGCCCTTAGGCTCGTAAAATTATTTTTATTCAATTTTCTTGCATTTTAAGCCTAGCTGAATCATTTTCATAACTGTAGTAGCCCCTAATTTCCACTAAATCACACTTTTATGACAAATTTTGTAACTTTTACAAAACATTCCTTTTTGATAATTTCACCAAAAATCACTTAGTAAAAATCTTTTATTACACATCGATCATTCATATTCTACCATTATACATCAAAACACATGCATGTCATCCATGGGAAAATTTTTAAACACAAACTCTAGCTCAAAATATGGGTAGAAATGAGTAGATCTTGTTACGAGGATTTCAAAAACGTAAAAATCATTAAAAACGGGGCTAGAACGGACTTACAATTGAGCTTGGAAGCTTGAAAAACCCTAGATATGTATTCTCCATGCAAGTTTCAGCCATGGGATGGAAGATGGACAAAAATTGGCTTTTAATTTTGTTTTTAATTCATTTTAATTACTAGATTACCAAAATGCCCCTAACTTAAAAATATTCTATTTCACCCATTTCATGTCCATTTTTGTCCAAAAAATTATCCAATGGTCTAATTACCATTTAATGGCCTCCAATTTAAAATTTCATAACAATTAGACACCTCTAACATGTAGAACTCAACTTTTGCACTTTTTACAATTTAGTCTTTTTGACCAAATTGAGTGCCCAAACGTCAAAATTTTCGAACAAAATTTTCATGAAATAATCCTGTGAAATTGTAGACCATAAAAATATAATAAAAATAAATTTTATTGTGTCTAATTTGTGGTCCCGAAACCACTGTTCTAACTAGGCCCTAATTCGGGATGTTACAAAAACGATCAGCGTATAGTACTTCGGAAGTTCTTTAGGTTGGAAGCTTGGCGGAGATGTCTCACACTATCCATCAGATCGTTTCAATATAAATAGTAAATTAAATTTTAGGTTATAATGGTATGTATAAGCTAAAGGTGGTTAAGGATGGCATGTATGTGATTGATTATGATTAGCCATTGGAATGACTTATGTTAGACATATTTTGATGGTTATATAAGAGGCCATATCATGTTTGATATGTGTTTGAAATGAATGAATGATGAAAATCATATAGGCATATTGGTGATTGATTTGTGATGGAATAATGGATAAAATATATTTATATGTATATATGGTTAGTTTTGATAAGTTTAGATAGTTAAACATATGAATTGATATGTCATGCATAAGACTTAATTATAGCTTGATTTGAATGTATTGTATTGGCTTGTGAATGTGGTTAAGTGTAAACATAGGTGGAAGACAAATTAGGTGAGAAATAAGGTTTAGAAATGGCCTATTTTGTCCACACATGCAGAGATACAGGCGTGTGTCTCAGTCGTGTTTGACACACCGCCTAGCACACGGGTGTGTGGTTTGATCGTGTGTCCCCTGCATCTTTAAATTTTGCAAAACAAAATGCTTGAAATGTTCACACGGCCTAGCACACGGGCGTGTGGTTTGGCCGTGTAACCCCTGCACCTAAATAATACAAGTCAGTATGCTCACACGGCCTAGTACACGAGCATGTGTTCGGCCGTGTAACCCAAGTCAGTGAGCACCTAATTTTGGACACGGGCTGGGACACGGCCGTGTTCCCTACTTTGAATGCCCACACGGCCTGAGATACAGGCGTGTCTCTTGACCGTGTGAGCCATACGGCCTAATCACATGGGTGTGTGTCCCCTGCACTTTGGCAAAATTTTGAAATTTTGCGAAAAATTCTCTGAGCACTCAGTTTAGTCCCGACTTGTTTCTAATGCATGTTTTGGGTCTTAATGGCTCATATAAGGGACTTTATGAATAATTTATGACATGAATGTTAAATAATATGAAAAGTTTGTATTTGATCTGTATATTCCAGTATGCTGCGTAACTCTGTTCCGGCGACGGATACAGGTTAGGGGTGCTACAATAAATATTTCCCAACAAATTGAAAATAAATTTAAAAAATCTTTCTACTTAAATAACACTAACATAGTTTCAACTTAGCAAGCAAATGTCTCTAAAATAGTATCAAAATACAATAAAATAAGAGTTATACAATATCCAAACAATAATAACAAAATAGTAGCAATATAATAGCGAAATGATAGCAAAATAACAATATAACAATAACAAAACAAAAACATAACAGCAGTAAACAGTAGTAGAAAGAAAAATTAGTCAAATTCGGGTCGAGTTGAGCCAAAAAATCTTGCCCTAGGCTTGGCCCATTTAAAAAACATGCCTTATTTTTTGTCAAAGTCTATTTTTCGGGCTTATATTTTTACTCAAACTCTCTCACTTTTTGAGCAGGCCTTTAGACCTAGATAGATGACCCGACTCATTATTAGGTCTAACTAAAAGCTAGCCAAAATTAACCGTCATTGACAAAGAATGGTCTCTCTTTCCATTCAACCATGAGTTTGATAGACGAAGGAGGATGCCAAACCAATTGCAACGCCAATAGGTGATCCTTAACGAGCTTGGTGATAGCATTCACTGCCACATTAGCTCCCTGCAGAACATGACGTGCTAATACCTGCCATGACAGAGGCAAAAAGCCGCGAACAACTGTTACGAGCTCCAACATCTCTTCTCCAATAACAGCCGTGACAAGGTCCACCACAATCTGGCTATCAGATTTCACCACTAAACACCAAATACCCACATCCCAAGCCACAAATAAACTGTCGCACAACCATTTTTTTTTTCATCTTTTAAAAATTAGTTAGTTTTATGAATTAATTTTATATATACATATTTATTAGACCTACTAATAGGTGAAATCATTTGTGTAATGTGGCGTTTAGAAATACTTTAAAAAAATACTTTTGGATTGAAAAACACTTTTTGAAGAAAAGTTGTGCTAAATAAACAATTTTTTGCTGAAATGAGTGACTTTTCAAAAGCACTTTTACTCGTAAGATGAAAATTTTAACTTTTTTTAGCCAAAAACACTTATGGAAGCATTATTACTTTTTCACCCCTCTATTTTTCTTCTCCCAATTTTCATTAACTTTAAATTACAAATGCTAATGTTATATAACATGGGTTATATATTAAATCACTAATTAAAAATAAAAAAATATTTTTTAAAATAATACAAATCTGTTAATATTTGATTACAAATATTTAATGATTATATTTAAATATTTAAAATATACTTTATATATGCTAATTAAATTTTATAAATAATTAATATTAATTGCTTAAAAATATTTCAAATTTATATTTCATATATTAAAATATTAAAAATAAGTTATAATAAATTATTTTTTATATTCTTACTAAAATATCATAATATTAACTAATTTAAATATTATTTAAATATAAATTTATTATTTTAGAATACCATGTTTAGAACAAATTTTATTTTTTAAAAGCAATTTTTAAAATATGAGTTAAACGTTTTTAAGCGGATCCGACCCAGCCCATATTTTAATTTTCAACCATAACCACCAATTCAAATCGATCGTACCAATCGTCCCCTGAGATCGTCAAGTCCCTCTCTCCAGCATCTTTAAACCGCGGGCAATACCTAATAGTAGCTGTTTGCTTACTTTGATCTTTCCCCTGTGAAAATGGAGGCTGCGTTGGCAGAGCTAGAGAGAGTCCAGCTTCAAATCCTTCGACGAATATCGAAGCTAGAGCTCTCTCACCTGCCTCAAAATGCTGAACCTATCCCTTCTTCATCCCCTCTCACTAACAGCGATGCTAGCTCCGATGTTGAAGCTTGCCTCTCTAATATTCTACGATCCAATGGCGTCAACGACTTCATTTTCAAGCGAGTCGCCTCCGATTACTACGACTGGCCTCTCGAGTCCCGCCGCGACGTTCTCGGTGCCGCCTCTGTTCACCATCTTTGCAAAAGCATCGTTTTGGTTTGTCATTCTACTATTTTACTTCGAACTGATAATCATCGATCAATTAGTTGCATTTTAGTACCTTTTTTTTAGTTAGCTACGAGTATGAGATAGTGAATCTGTGTGAATTTCTTTAATTGCTCTGGTACTTCCTTGTCATTAGTTCGACTTTTGTCATTGGATTCAATTAATTAGCGATAAATGTGAGATTAGGAAGTAATTAAGCAGTGAATCTACACTCAAAATTTTTTAATTCATATGAAGTTTCAAGACTATCCATCTTAGTTATGTATAATAATAATGCATATATTGCTTACATTGAACTTACATAATTGAAGAAAGATTATTTGAAGTGCCGTAGCAGCAGATAGGAGAATGTGATTTTGATTGTGTCAGAAGGTGAACAAGTTGGTTTGCTTTTAGTTAAGGAGGAGAAATGCTATGCAAATGCCTATTTGTCATCTTGGAAAAATGGTTGATATTGTGCGGCCGTAAAAGCTTGCATCACCAACTTGAGATGGGCTTTTTTGAGGTGATATGATTTATGGTCTTGCCCCTTCTACGTGTAGAAATTTAATGGTCTTGAGGAGAATATGTTGTTAGGATGATCAAATGCTTGAAGTTTTGATATGAACAGTGAAATATTGCCATTTTATGCTTCAGTTCCTTTTTTATTTTCTTTTCAAGTAATGCATTTTAGCATTCAAAGTCATATTCGTATGGAGTGTAAAGAATATATTAGTACCTGTCTTGGTTTTTGTTTAATTGGTTCATGTTTGAAGAGAAAGATTCTGTAGTAAGGGGTTTCATGTGGATTGTTGAAGATGCTTTTAAGAGTGGTTGGTTGTTAATGGAGTGTTAAAACACTAAGGGGGCATCTGGTTGAAGAAATGTAAGATTACTTTGGGTAAATAGGATTATTGGAATGTAAGATTACTAGGTATATTAGATACCCTGCTTGGTTCATTTGGCTGGAATGTAGGATTTTGGTGTTTGATTGTTGGAATGTAAGATTATCTAAAAGAAAGTTTTTTGCAAGTTCACTTCCTTTTACATTTTTAGTGTCAATTTTTCCATATAATTATAATAACTTATGAAGTTCACTTTTATTACACCTCAATTTTATCACATGAATTCAATCGAACAACCATTGAACCTTTTTTTGTTTTGAACAATTGAACCTAATTATGATAACTTATTTATATGGTTTGTCAATTGTTTGTGTTCGAGAGTGTGGTTGCTTTTATTATGAAAAGAGAAGTGAAACTAAAATTTTCTCAAATAGTTCTCATATAAAAGAGAGGTTTTTGTGTTTTTATTAGACTTAAAATTTTTTTTGGGAAAAAAAAGGACTACACTGATTTAAATAATAAAAAAAAGGTAAATTTTTCCAAAATTTCAGATTATGCTCGGAATCTAAGATAACTTGGGGGAAGAGGGGTATTGAGATTACACCCTATATTCTGGCATCTTGATGCTACTTGGAAAAGTGAGATTATGGGGTGGTGGGGGTGTTTCGAATCCAAACAAGGTAATCTTAGTGTGATATTTGAGATTACGAGATGGAATGTTACATTACATTAACAAAATGCACCCTAAACTGCAAAGCATCCAGAGCATACTCTTGAATCAGGGGTAGTGGAGATACAGATGAAAATAAATACAGGCAGTCATACGACTCATACCTTCAAAATATTTGACACCCACCTACTTCCACTCCCATTTTTGTGGAGACTTTTCTTTTTCTAGTGCAAAAGACCATAAGTCTGATTTGCTCATTTTAATCTGTCAGGCTCCATACTAAGGCTGCTTTGCTTGCTCAGGTTAATACTCAAGCCCCGTCCAATGTAATTGATTGTAGTGATCGAAACAATTCAAAGTATTATGTTGTTGTAGTTCAGGTAACTTCCTTTTTCCCTATGTACCAACATGATGCCCCATATAGAAAGGATCTTACGTTTGAACCCTTTAATATTTGCAGTATACTGCTAGATTCATCGCTGAAACTGTCAAAAATTTTCTCTACACACTCAACAATGGAAAGATATCAAAGAAGAAATTTAACTGTAAGTTTATTTATTTGTGAACTGTGATCCTCTTTATGATAAAAAAAAAGACACCTACTCAAGGGTATTTCATTGAAATTATTATTAGATTATTCTAGCCATTCTGAAATGAGTTATTTATGTCTAAAAACCCAATACAAACTTGTTTCTGTAATGATGATTCAAAGCACCTATATGTAGCAGAGAGTAGATAAACTTGGTCTGGTGTAAAGATCCTGGCATATCTGATTATAGTTTGTTTTAATATTAAATTCTGGCAGGTTGGTGCCAGTACACATCATTCATTCATTAATACATGATGCCTTTAAGTCTTGATTAAGCTCTTTGTGTGGAAAGAGCTATGGATTCCTAATTTCGCTTATTTTCTTGTTAACCTAGTCATTCAGTTGCCTTATAATTTGCTAAGGATGAATCATATTATAAATCAATTGTCAGAGTCTCATGGACCTTCCTTTTATGTCTTTGCTGTCACCTTCTTTTTCTTTTTCATTATTTCAGTTTTGAAGAGCTAATGAATTTGTATTGGTAATAATGCATTCTTACTACCACTGACTTGCAAGAGCTTTGTTTGCTTATATTTGGTAGCCTGCACTTTATGTCAGTGTAGACACAAACGTAAGTAGTTGAAACCTGAAGCTGTTTGCATCCCTCGCAGAAAAAAAGAATTTATTTAAACGGGGGCTGAAATTTGTTCTTTTATTGTCATTTAACTAGTTGCAGCATCAACTGAATGATTAATTAAGAGAAAGCTAGGGAGTAATAAATTGCAAGTTATCACCAACTTACTGTTACATTTATGGTCTAAACATTAGTTCACTTACTGTTGTTTTCGAGGACTAGTTTCACCATCATCTGAATGATTAATTGAGAGAGAACTAAGGAGTAATAAACTGCAAGCTGTGACCAATTCAACGTCACATTTTTGGGTTGTAGGCAAAAGCTGTTGACTAACATGGTGCAATGGTGCTTATGACTTTGCTAATGTTAATAACTATCTGGTGATCCTTATTTCTGATTCAACAGCAATAACTATTTGTTTGAATTTTGTTAAATCATCTATGAAGATGTATTCATAACCCAGCTTGTAAAGTTTTTGATTATTCTGTTGTATGGTCAAGTTGTTGATTAATGTTTTCTTAATGCTGTCATCTTTTTCCCTTCATTTATGGGCTGAAGAAACCAATCAACTTTTGGTTCAATATTGGCTCCTATAATTCTCTTTATGGTTAGAAGATTTATTTAATGCTGGGATCTCCGAAATATTTAGTTAATTATTACATGTTTTGAATAATTCAGTGAGACTTGCTCCTGAGGAAACATCAATAAAGTTGACTGGCTATGAGCACAATGCAGTTACTTGCATCGGTATGCAAACTGACATTCCAGTAAGTGCTCTTTATGCAAACCTTTGTATGCTAGCTTTACATAACATCTAATGTATTGAATTTTGTTTTTTTATTTGTTTTTTGTTAGTATATTGATTTTGTATTGTTTGTTTTTTCTACTTGGTTTGCTGTTACTGTATAAATGAAATGTATTGGGAATTGTTCAATATAGTATTTATGTTCAATTTGTAATATGGTATAATGAACAATAAAATAGAGAGGGAACAAGAACAGAAGTTTCAAATAAAAATGTTGGTTCATTTTTCTTTTAGGAATCTCATTGTTTTGAGAGGCTTTTGTTGTGTAAAAATGTTCTTGGCACCTGTCTTTTAGACAGTACCCCCCTTCGATCCCTGTCCTTCTGTAGGAAGAGCACATGGGGCCCTGAGGATTTAATTGCCTGGGTAGATATCCATCCTTATCATGCTTAGGACCGTTTGGCTTGTTTATATACAAAATCGAACAAGTAAAATCAAGTACTTATTAAGTCTGTAACATGCATTTGAGTATAGCAACACATGAATTCCTTGTCCATGAATTTGAATCTATCTGCCAGCTTTCTGGCTGGTCCACTGTTCCTAATGTCAGCTCAAATAATTTCCTGTCAGTCTGTCACATTGAAAATGCACTGCGGAGTTTATCAGCATATTCATTTTGCATAAGACGACAGCTTGCATAAACTGTTAGAGATGGAAGCCTAAGATGCTTTGAAATTTTAGGTGCTAGAATGAAGTTTCTTTTCTTATCATGTAGTCTGTAGGGTATGTAACTTACCTGAAACTGACTAAGTTCATATAATACAAAAGTGACAGTCCACATTAAGGGGTGATTAGCAATCAGAATTGAGATACTATATTACAAATTTCATAAAGAAGCAAAAAGCCAAGTTTATTGTTTCATATTGATGGTATGATCTGTGTGATTAGCTAAAATGCATGACTTCAGACATGGCCATGCATGCATACACCATGAAAGGCAGGAAGAAAGATTTCATGCTTTTCATCATACTCTTAGTAACGGGAAAATTGAAACTGATTGCAGGTAATTTTAGATGAAGCCATTGTAAAGCTTGTTCCAGATTTCTTCTGGTTGGGTGGAGGCGAGGTTGATTTGAAGCTGGGAATCAGAACCTCTGAATTTATAAACTTTGTCAAACCTTTCATTGTCAGCTGCAGTGGTACCTAATTATCTACCATTGATTCCACAAACTAAATAAAAAGAAATTAAACTCAAGACAACTTACTAAAGCCTTCAAGAAAATCCATTCACATGGGCATCCTATCCGGTCGAGAATGATGCTTTATCTTTTATTGGTTTCTTTTGGTTATCAAATTTTGGAAGTCAATTGCGCAATTGGAAATGTTAAGTCCTCCGGAGACAGCCATGTACTTTGGTTATGTAGTAAGGTGGAATTGTTAGATAGGAATGAAAATTTGATTTCTTAGGGATCAGAGCCTGAAATTTCGGGAACATTTCTTTCATAGTAATGTGATGCATTTTAACCCGTTTCCAGATTGTTTTACGAGATCAATTAATTGGCAATGGTGGCACATGATTTACAGATGGCCACGTTTTGCACAATTTTGGGCTTGGTTATTGAATTCTATACAGGGGACAGTACATTGCAGACTGTCGTTTGGACAGTTCAGAGTGGGCTCCAGTTCATTGCGTTTAACATCCTCCTCCAACGTAACCTAAATAAACATGTAAGCCTCGGTTTTTAGTCCTCTTCTCTCAACATGTTTCAGCCATGTAAATGTGGGAAACTCGTGTTGGTTTGGATTATGTTTTATTTTTAATGCAGGAGTTTCGGGAGGTGAGAACACTTTATCTCATCAGTCTGTACATGCATAATCTTTGGATTAGATGTCAGTATATATAATAATATGTATGCGCACACGCTGGTTTGGGCTTGAGTCCAAATAACTCTTTTTCCTCGTTTAGATTTAGGTCAGGTGAGTTAAAAAAGAACATTTATAGAAGAGATAAATCTAAAAAATACACATGAATTTTGATGTGACATACGAGCTTTGACTGCGTGTAATTATACACGAAATTTTGATTGTGATTCAAATATATATATAAAAATTTAATTTTGATACAAGTATACATATTTAAAGAAATAAATAAAATTATTTATGTATGCAATTTGTAAACATAAAATGATTTTATATTAATAATTGTGTTTGTAATTTGTGAAAAATGAATCAAATTAAAATTTCATATACAAAATTAAATAAAACTTTAGTTTATATATAACATTACATATTTAGCTAAAATTCATATATAATTTGGATATTTATCTTTATAGAGATTATTAAAAAGATATTTTTGGTTGGAACGGTAATTTTATTCAAATCTGCTTGGGTTATTAAAATTTATCTCAAACTTGAATTATTGAATCTATTAGGTCGAATCAGACGGGTGGAGAATAGGCCATAAGGTCTAGACAACAGTAGCTTTAAATCACCACGTTCTGATAAGCCGTCTTCACAGCGAGGTTTTTGAACACATTGGGCAATTTCAAGTGTCTTTTGCATAGTGTTCCAGTGGAGCTTGGACTTAACATATATATTTTAATTTTGACCATAAAATAACATACGAAACACCCTTGAACAGGTAGCCAAAAGATGGTAGTTTTAGGGGAGAAACCATAATAACCTTTTCTTGGTTCTCTTTTAAATGAAACTAGAAGCTGGTACGAAACATTAACATTTTGGGTAATATTAACGAGTGTTGTCTAGTTTTTTTCATTATGAATAGGAGGTTTCCGATGAGGTTGTGAATAATCCATAACGTCGTCAATGTCCCCATCCACCATATCCTTTTCCTTGGAACCCACATCTTCCTCAGTGTCACCACCTGAATTTCCTAACATGGACCTTGACCTTCTTACTCTCTTCAATCCCTACCCAACTCAACACAAGCAGTAAATAATCTTAGGAATATTAATCATACTAAAAAAATGCATGATTTATGACTTAATGTAAAACTGTTGTAGTTACCTCTACTTTTGCCATGCCGTGGAAATCAACCCCAGAAGACAAGATAATTTCATATCCTGCATGAACATATAAGCAAAATTGCTATTGCGCCATCATCATCATCAATAATATGAAACATTGTTTAACACTAAAGCTAAAACTAAGGTCTATGATTACGCAACAACACGTTATATTTTAAGAACTTAGGTCACTGCTGAAATTTCCTTAGCGAAACCAAGTTGGACGACTTGTGAAAGGATAATGAAAGGTGCAAAAAGCTTAAAGCAGTTCAATTGTAGCATGAAATAATGATGGTCTTTTTCCAGTTTTTATTTTATTTCATAGCGTAAGTCAAAAGGATATGTCTCTCATATTTCCTGTTAAATAAGAAGATAAACTATTCCGAATACAAAAAGGACGTCTTAGTTTGAAAAATAACCTGATGAAATAGCATTTTCAACAGCTTCTTTTGCCTTGAGAAGTAAGTTGCAAAGTGTTTGTTTCATATTATTTGCATCAGTCTCATTCTCTTGTTTTCTTATTCCGTGAACCCCATATTCTTGTGTTTGTACTTCCTTTGAGATTGAAGACCTCATCTGTAGTTGATCGTGGAGCTTCAACTTATTGACATCCTGGTTTTAACGTATATAAACTATAAGTCACACATATATACATATTTATCGTAATCACTATATATAAATATATTATGCGCTAACCTTGGCAAGAAAATCGGCATGATTGTCAATACCTTCAGCAGCATAACCTAGACAACGAGCATCGCATGCATGCATAGGAAGACAAAGGAGAAATAAGATAAAACCTAGCGAATACATTTGTATGATGAAAGATAGCTTAGTTCAGATGAGAACTTTGAGAAACAGAGAAAAAGATTGTATGTGGTCTGGGGGTGTGAGTTCAGTGTTAGGTTTTCCAGGTATTTGTACTGATAGAAGTTATCAAAGAGGGCGCATTAAATGCATGTTTTGTACTGAAATGAAATCCGTTCTTTTAAGAGAACATGCAGGTGTTCGGATGATGAATCTTGAAAACCAAATTCAAGATATTAGGGGGCCTCCCTTTGTCCCTTACTTTTCCCTTTTTTAAATCACCTTAGGGGACGTATTCCAAATCAAGAAGGAAAGAATTATAGTGATGTACTCTCAAATATCACCATAAAATAATTTTTTTGACTGTCAAATAACTTTTCTTTAATAACAATTACGTGAACTAATTAAGTTTTTCGAATTTGTGAGATTTCTAAATAAGTAGAGGTCCTACCATGTGTTTGTGATGAGGAAGTCCACTCCTTGCCCCACCCTTAAAATGTATGGCAGAAATATTACCCCATGGCCTTGGATTATTTGTTTTTCATTTTTCATACATAGTTTCTCTTATCGAAGGTGTGGAAGCAGTGTCGTTTATGACCAAGAAATAGACATACAATGAAATGTTTTAATATTTTTTAAACGATGAAATTACATACTTTTTGAATCGACTGATGGAATTAGATTTAGGATAATCACAAATTTAGTTGACCTTGTAAAGTTAGATTGGAGTACCTATGTTCTTATCTTTTCATTCACGATCACTAACTTATAAGACTCCTCACGCATGGACATGTATGAAACATGAACCTTGAGAATTGATGAAATTGAAGAAGTGATTTTCAGATCAGTCATGAGTAACATCCGTTTGTACGTTTATTTATGAACAGGATGATGATTAGGACTATGAGTGTGTGTGTATATATTAATGTATGGAACTCATACGTAAACAAACCATATTCGTCAGGGATAATTTTAAGTCTAAATTTTGGGTGTCTTTTTTTGTCTGAATCAAACTGCATGGAACACATGGGACCGACAATGAAATGGAGGAGGAAGCCAGGAAGGGTTAGAGGCCAATGGTTTGAAGGCAAAGCTGCATGGCCAAACCGCCCCTTGCGTTTCCACAGGAGGGACAAGGAGGGTCAAGTTCCCCCACCATAGCGCCCTCATGCCACATGGCATTCACCGCATGCTATTTACAAATCTTATGCTGCCACGTCAGTCACTGGGCCCTTCACACGGACCACCTCAGCAAGTGTCCATGTCGATTCTATGGTCTCTTTCCTCTTGTTTCAGTTTTTGTCTCTCTATGTCCATGGCATGTTGAATTAAGACATATTGGCTCGGAACACAGGGTGAGAAACATGAGCCTCACCAACTTAATGTATACACATCCGAATCCAGTGCACCTTTGCATATAATGGGTCTCCAATTGGGACCCAAAGCTAAAATTCTTATGCAACTTGGTAGATGGTAGCTACAAGGGCGAGAGTTAGGTGGTTCAGATTCATATGGTCACACTTATCAATTATTACATATGATAAAGAGTTTGATTTGATCCTAATATTGAGGCAACCCCTGTTAAAGTAAAACATAGACTAATGACTCACCTGTTTGCTCAGTTATTTAGGCAGAGAGAAAAAGATTTAATTACATGCAAATCCTTGAGTTCATTAATGTTTGTCATTTACTGTGTAATAGAATTAAGATTTTGCCATCGGTTAAATACTGTCATTAGTCCCTATATTATGTGTAAGTTGTGGATCGAATACCTATACTTTAATTTGATCATTTTAAGTTCATATATTTTATGAATTTTAAAATTGTAATCCCCATCAAACAGTTAAATTCATTAAGTTATGCTATTTCCAAAATATGATGTGGCAACATATTATCATATATATAATGTCATATCAACTTGCTATTTTCACATATTACTTACAAAAAGTTCAACTATGGATTTAAAGATTGTCGTTTATGTTAAAACTAAAATTTTAAAATTCAAAAAATATAAAAACTAATAATGATTTAATTCGAGAACATAGACTAAATCTACAACTTTAGGCATAGTACAAGACTAATAGTAAAGTTTAACCAAATGGATTTAACTACTACCATTTGGTTTGGATTGAAATTTCAAATTTTAAAAAGTGTAAGAACTAAAAATTAACCAAATTAAAATATAGAAAATAAATTCACAATTTATGTAGAGTACAGGGACTAATAGTAGAAGATTGTCATTTCCGTGCTTCTCCGGAAGCAAAACGTAGAGGGAGAAAAAGAGGAATATCCAATATTGGAGCCCAAGTTAAGAGCAAAACTGGCAGCAAACTTTTTGTGGGCTGCTTTAGAAATATGTTAAAAGCAAAGATCAAATGATGCTGAACCACATTTCAAAAAAAAAAAAAAAAGAGAGCCCAAATCTATCTTTATCCTTCTTCTCCAGTCCTCGTATTTTACATGGGAATGATGGCACCCAAAGAAAATATATGAACCGATATCCCTTCTAGTAATGTCTATATCTTCCTGTTATCTGGATACGAATATATAAGACTTGGGAGGATTCATTTTGAGTGTCTTACTTATTCTACTTGACCAAATCTAATCATTTTCAGACCATTTTTTTGTTGTTAGAGAAACAAACAAGGAGAAAAAGGCACTTAATCTCTTCATTTCAGAGGGAACAAATAGTATGCAACATCCACAAAACAATTTAGCAAAGGGGAAGAAAGAAAGGTCAAGCATGCAATGGAGGCAAAGGCAAATTTAGACCAAACCAAGAAGCAAAAACCCAGCCGAAAGCAAAGCTTTGTCTCCTCCTTTTGTTACCACTTTGGTTATAAGAGTTTTGTTAAGCTAATGAATTTGCTGGTGAGTGGTGACCATTCCCCGACATGCACCCAACTCATCATGCCCTATTTTTATCTACTAAAGCCATCCATCACTTTCTAGTCATTAGCAATAATTGGTTAATTAATTAGTTTTTCTTTTGGTCCCAAATGTGGTCATTCTCAACTTTATATGTATGGTAATAGTAATTGGTTAATTAATTAAACAGTAGGGTTGAATGCAACTTTATTTGGTTACCTTGTTCAGGCTTAAAGCCAGTCCTGATATATCATTATCATAATGGTTAAAAAGCTGACCAAAGTTACATGAATTAAAATATTACTATAAACAAAAAGGCTACAGCTTTACAGTTTGAAAGGTCATTAAAGATGGGTAACATAGATTTAAGCATTCCAATGAAAAATCCAAAATAATTTAAAGGCATACATTATAATATTCAAAAAAAGATCTTGAAAGTTTACTGGTCTATGATGTGAAAACTCCAGCAAGAAAAAAATCTGCTTTGTTATGGTCCTACTCTCCTACTCCTACTCCTCTATCCTATATGATGATTGAATCTATTTGTTAAAACTCTTGAGATTTGGTCCTTGGTAGATTCATGAATTCATTAAGGTGAATGAAAGTCAATAACAACATCGTATGTATGTATGTTCATGTTATTTATAGTTGCTTTTCTAAAGCCAGCAAGCAGAGAAAAATAAATAAAATCACTAAGATCTTCAATGGGGACTGGTAGACAACTTTAAATATCTTATATTATTATGAAAATGTAAATTAGAAAGGGGGGGAAGGTGTGGGACTGGGGTCCTTCAATATTTGGCCTTGATGAGAGGGAAGAGACCTGGTGAAGTCATGTCTTCATAACAATCCTGAAAACAACGAGAGGAAAGGAAACCAATAAAAATAGGGAAAAAACCCATAAAAAAATACTGTTGTGGGGACAAAGAGGACTAGAGCTGTGTCACTTTCCAGTTCATAAGATGGACGGAGAGAGGGTCTGGTTAGGCATCACATGGAGCTGGACATAAAATAAAAACCCTTCTTCACCCTGACAAACATGTCCATATCATGTTTTTCCTATAAATTTCAAAGAAGTTTTGTCCCCTCCACCCTACACAAATTACCCTAAATCTTGTTTTGTTTAAGAAGTGTGTAGACAAGGGAGCTTATCTTTTCAGAGAATTGCCTTGACTCCCAAATCCAACACTGCCAGTCATTGCGCTCTTACCTTTTAAGCTGAAAATATATGAAGGGTTTCTTTTGCAATAGATATTTTGTTCATTTTTAGCTGGCAAAGCAGATTGAAAGAAAAAGGGTCATAATCAAAATGGCTTGACTTCGAAAATTGAAGTGTTCAATAAGGTGAGGGCCCTTCAATGTTCACAAGCCAATGATATGGGCTTGTAGTTGCAGAGATGTAAAGCTACTGCAAAGAGCGAAGGAGACAGGCCCAGAAGAAAATACATCATAGGGGCAAATCAAAATTACCAAATTACTTGGACAAGTAATAAAGAGAAAGGATGTGGGTAATTGAGGGACAGTAAGAACATTAACTTTTTGGTTTTTTAAATTTTTTTACTTTTTACCTTCATTACATGTTAGAACAAGGGGTCAGTCTGTCAGTGTAGGTGAAAAAACAAGTGTAAATCTTTCATTGATTTGGGTGCCCTGCCTTTAGCTCCACCTTAGCAGTCTGAAAAGTCCATTACAGAGATGTGCCTGCCACTGCCACGGTCATTGCCACAAGATTTTCATTTTTCATTTCACTGTTTTACGGATTAGTAGTAAGTAAATTTAATTATTAGGCCTTTATATTTATTTTTGGTAAAAAGAATAATTCTAACAACTCTACATCAGTCATTAATCAAATCAAATATTCTTGATCCACTACCAACAAAAAAATATATATAGAAAAAAGAAAAAGTAAACGAAATTTATAAAACCCAAGAAAAAAGTGAATATAGATTGGATAGTTTACCTCAATGTTTCTGCCAAAGAGCAAAAAGCTACCTATATTTTCTATTCTGATAATACTAAAAAAAAGGAGGGACCTGTTGTGTAAATTACAATAGAAGAGTGTGCCCCAAAGTCCAAAAGGTCAAGATCATATGGAGTTTGCAGATTACCACTTACGTTATGAAATGTGCTGAGCTTTTAAGTATGGAATCAAGTAATTAAGAGTTTAATCTATTTTTTATTATGTATTTATTATTTTTTTAATAAGTATTACTTAAGCTACATACACAATCTGATTAAATCTGGGCATGTAATTAACACTCTATTATCAGATAAATAATTATTCAAAAAAATTAAAGAAAAAGCAAGCCAAAAGAGGAAAATATATGGAAAGAGATGGAGAGATAGGAATACAGAGAGAGAAACGGGGAAGAGGAAGGGTACTTTATTCCTTTTTTTATGATACACGCATCCTTGGCAGAACAGCCAAGGGTACACAGTACTGCTACGACACAAGGGTAGAAGAGGACCAACAAGCAGCAGCTTCAGCCCATTAACTTCCCCCAAAAGAGAGGGAAAAAATAATTTCTTTGATGGAACTGAAAAATATAGATTGTTGGCAAGCCTAAGGGGGGAGGGGGGGAAATAAGGATGGAGGTTAAGAGGGAGAAGGGACAAGGTGACGGATGACAAAAGGAGCTAGTTTGGTGAAATGGGTCTTTTTTTCTTTTCTTTTTTTGGTCGAAGTTGGGGGAGATTGATTTTATGGCAAAGAAAGGTTTTTTATGTTGCTCTTGGTAAAAATATTGTCTTTCTATTATCTCTGATTCTCCAAAAACTTAGCGTGTCTTTGTCTTTTCGTTTGTATTACAATACAAATGCACTTTGAGTTACAGGCTAAAGGGGCGGTGGAACTCCCGGGTTTTGCTTCGATTTGTCAACAAAACAAGTGGATAAAGCAGCGAGAAGCTAATAGCTTTAACTTTGAAAACAGCTTTTACTACAACAACGAACCAGAACCAACTTCTGTTCTTCATTTAAGAAGAAGCCAAAGCCCACCCACATCAGCATCCACTCTCTCTTCTTTTAACGGCGGAGCCACCGGTTCTGGAGGCGGAGTCAATTCCACCGGAAATACCAACACCACGGCGGCCACCATAGCACCACCTGAGACTACAGCTCCAAACAATAGCAAGGAAGAATGGGCCTCGGAGCTTCAACCTATCCCGAGTGAACTAGACCTTGTTCCAGGGCCTGGAGGCGCTCAGAGATGCAATAGCGGATTGGAAGATTGGGAGACTATGCTGTCTGAGTCAGCCGTGTCTCTGAATCAAGATCACTCGCTTCTGCGTTGGGTCGCTGGTGAGGTGGATGACCCTTCCTTCGGTCTTAAGCAGCTGCTTCAAAGTGGGAGTAGTGGTCCTAATCAGGGTGTTGATTTTGAAGGCAATGCAGGGGTGGGGGCTGTTGATCAGGGTCCAGTTTCTGACCCAATTGGTAGCCTAATTTCTTCTAGTTCTGGTAATGGGATTTCAAATGCTGCTCTTAATTTGGGTGGTTTACCTGGTTCTGGGTTTGTGCCGAATGCCAACAATGAGAATGAACCAAGTTGTTCTCCAGTTGAGCTTGTTAACAATATCAAGGTTCTCGGTGCTACTGTTGGGTCCAATTGTAACATTCAAAATCCATTGTTTAGCTCTCCGGCTAGCAATTTTGGCCTTCCTGTTTCTTTGCCTATCCTTTATCAACAGCAGCATCAAGAAGAGAAACCTCGGATTTTCATTGGTCCGCAACAGCATCCCCAATATCCGAACTTTTTCCTGCCATTGGCTCAAGAACATCACCTCTTCCAGCCTTTACCACAGCGCCTCAATTCTGGTAACTTAGAACTTTCTTCTCAGATCCCAAAACTCCCCTTCGCTGATGCCGGGCATGAGTTATTTACGAGAAAACAGCAGCAACAGCATATGGGGTTTTCTCAGGGAGTCCAGTATGTTCCTCAGCAGCAGCCGCTGATGGTCGAAAAGAAAAGAGTGTTGGTCCCAGGAGAGGAGATGGCTCAGCCACAGCATCAGTACCAGTTACACCAGCAACAACAAGCCACATTGTTGGACCAGCTTTACAAGGCTGCTGAGTTGGTAGGGACTGGGAATTTTTCACACGCGCAATTGATATTGGCGCGGCTCAATCACCAGGTCTCCCCTGTAGGTATGCCCCTCCAAAGGGCTGCTTTCTACTTCAAGGAGGCTTTACAAGTACTCCTCCTCATGAATAACCCAGTCTCTCCCCCGCCTCCAAGGAGCCCCACCGCTTTCGATGTTATCTTCAAAATGGGGGCTTACAAGGTCTTCTCTGAAGTTTCTCCGCTCATCCAATTCGTTAATTTTACTTGCAATCAGGCTATCCTTGAAGCTCTTGATGATACTGATCGGATTCACATTGTGGACTTTGATATTGGTTTTGGTGCTCAATGGGCTTCCTTTATGCAGGAGCTTCCCATGAGGAGTAGAGGAGCTCCCTCATTGAGAATTACTGCCTTTGCCTCCCCTTCAACGCACCATTCTATTGAGCTTGGGCTTATGCGTGATATTCTTATGCAATTTGCTAATGAAATTGGTCTAAGTTTTGAGCTTGAGGTGGTTAATTTCGATTCTTTAGATCAGAACCCTCATTCTTTGCCAATGTTTCAATCAAATGGAAATGAGGCAATTGCTGTGAATTTCCCTGTTTGGTCTTGTTCGAATCGGCCCTCTGCTTTGCCCCATCTTATGCGCTTTGTGAAGCAGCTTTCACCAAAAATTGTGGTGTCTTTAGACCAAGGGTGTGATAGAAATGATCTGACATTCCCACAACATGTGATCCATGCCTTCCAGTCATATACAAACCTATTAGAATCACTTGATGCTGTTAATGCGACATCTGATGCTGTGAACAAGATTGAGAGGTTCCTTTTTGTACCAAGAATTGAAAGCAGCGTGCTGGGGCATCTGCAAACACCTGAGAAGATGCCTCTTTGGAGCACACTTTTTTCCTCAGCTGGATTCACCCCTGTAACATTCAGTAACTTCACTGAAACTCAGGCAGATTGTGTGGTGAAGAGAGCTCAAGTAAGGGGATTTCATGTTGAGAAGCGCCAGGCTTCACTTGTTCTTTGCTGGCAGCAGAGGAATCTTATCTCAGCTTCAGCTTGGAGGTGCTGAGTAGCAAACTCAGACAGGCAGGGGAGGTTGGTTTATTTTAGTATCTCACAATCTATCAAACTCTATCTGGAAGAATTAATTAAGCCAATAATCAGTAAATTCTTCAGCTTTTATGACTTAATACTCATTCATTGTCGTATTTGTGAGTCCCCTCTACTTGTTTGTCTAATGTAGATGCAATTCCCAGTAGAAGAAAACATTTGACTGCAAAACTCTAGTATGTGCCTTTTGTTTTGGACATATTGATGTTGCTGCTATGGTATTCTGGTTTCTTTTGTTTGTTTGTTTTTCTGGTGAGAAGCTGATTCATTTCCTGGTTAAGGTGGTGACAGTTGTTGTATATTTGACAACTTCTGAAATTGCAAATACAACTTACTGGAATTTCGTTTTATATTTCTGGGGCGCTGTTCAGAAGTTCTCAAATAATGTTTATGATGCTTGAATGCTAATTCCTTCTTTTCTACCATGTTGCATATTATGCATACTTTCTTGTGCATAATTAGAGTACTTATTTTTGTTGAAAGGTGATAATATGGAAGTGGTGCTAAAGCAAGCAAAGAATCAGGAAAATTTGTCCAAGGTGGGGGTGCCCTTGGCCTTTAACCACTCTCAGAATAAACCACACCCCCTTATTGTTCCAACATTTATGAGTAGAAAAGATTTCTTGTGGGGACATGGTGGTTCCTTATCTAGGTGCTTTACAAGCTGCCTCATTGAAATGCCTATATCTTGCTTTGGATCCTCAGTCAACCATTACCGCCTTCATTAATGTGTAGTTATAATCTAGTTTAGATTTGAGAATTAGGAATATCAGACAAAGGCATCCCCAGATTCTCTATTCTTTGATATCATTTGCGGGATCACCATTATTAGAGCTACCACTTTTGCTTAAATCTTATCTTATCTTCATTTTGGTAAAAAAAAAGTGATCTTTCTCCAATTCTAAAAAAGTATTTGATCTTGTCAGATTCTTGGTTTGTTAAAGAGGTAGTTAATTCAGGCTTTCGGGGGTAGTTAAATGATCTTTAGGTCGAACCTCGAGTTCTTTCCAACCATCTCTACGAAAGCTCCTTCCTTGATTGTTTCCCCTAAGAAAGAACCTAAACAAGAAACAAACCCTTGATGGGCTGCAATCTTTGGATAGAATACAATAAACACAAAGACACCTAAGATTAACTATATTTGGTGGTCGAATTTTGTTAAATAATCATGCTTGCCGCCTACCTGCGAAATAACATATGGTTGTGGTGAGTACTTGTATTTTTTGTCGCGCTGTCTTGCATGTATTTCATCAAACACGTAAGGCTGTTCTCTTAGTTTTCTTTAGTGAATACTGCATGTTGTTTGGTGATAATTATTTTAGGTTTGGAGATTTAGAATAATGTTGGTATTAATATATATACATACATACAAATACTTGTCTTTTAGTACATTGAATTTGGTGTACCATTTCTTTTCTTTTGATTAGTTATTGGACACCTACTAATCTTGGTCACATGGAGTCATGTTTGATTGCTTGGTTATTATCTTTTTCATTGTGGAGGCGTCTACTTTAATCTTTTTTATTCATATGAAGTGGTTTAAACCATATAAAATACTTTATAAAAATACATAACAGTAAATTTAAAACTGTTGGAGATAACTAGTTTCAGAACATGCTGAGTACGTATGGCGACAAAGATTAATCATAGCTCATAAATTATAAATCCTTGCCTATTATTTTCTCTAAAATGTAAAACTTTGTTTTCATTGAGAAGGAAGTCGTAGCCTAGCAAATACCATCGATGACCGACACTTTTATTTTATTCCTGTCCGATGTCCCTGGGTTCTGTAGTTCCAGTAAGCGGACACTACTATTTATTATTATTGAAAGGATAATAGAAAACAAGTGCCTGGACCTGGAGTAATCTGGCCCAATCAAAGTGTAAGAGAAATGACAGCTAGCTGTGAGCCACTTGAGGTGGGTGCGGCGCTGGTCCAGCCCAGATGATTGAAGCCGACTATAGCCTCCTTGGCTTCACTTGTTTCACAGCTTTATAGTTTTTACCAACGGTATAACAGATGGAGATCCATGTGATGTGCTCTTACAATAATGTCCAACGCTGCGTTTTTAGTATAGCGCATGTAGCACGGTAAGATGAAAACGACTTGAGATTTTTTAAGGTCCCTTTTTAGCCTTGGCTTGGCCCTTGCAGTGCAATTGTGGTCCTCTTCGGTTCAAATAAAAATCATGCCACGTGTATGGATGGTAAAAGCTACTATTACTGTATGAGAATGTGAATATGAATATAGCACATGTTACATGATATGCCCATTTCTCTCGTCTCCTGTTATCAGGAATAAAGCAAGGTATCTTCACATTTGGTTATAGGCCCATGCCAATACGCCACCTTGTGAATTAGGAAATGGGTTTTGTTTAAATCAAAATCACCCAATCAAACCAAATTAGAAACAGATATTTAGATTTGCGTTGAATTTTTGAGTCCTTATTGGCCACAAGCCAGACTTAGTTGGCCTATTGCTCCTCCCAATTTCTAGCCTTAAGTACCTACATTCTTTATGTTGTATAATATATTTATTGGCCAAAATAGGTTGATTAGATGCGGATGTGCTTCCCAAAATCATTTAATTACAATCTTAAAGGCAAATAAACGCCTCTTTTTATAACTACATTTGTTGTACCACTTCACATTCTAAACATTAGTCATGCTAGTTGCTCACGTCAACAATACCATACATATGTCTATAACATGTATGCTAGTTGCTCAAGAAATTTGAGAGAAAAATAACCAAATTTAGTGGCACGTATTCTTGATTATCAACAGCGGGCATTGCAGGATTGTGGACAATCCACGTGCAAGGCACTAGTGAAGCTCAAAAGTTGTCTTTGATTGTTGCAGATCCTTTCCTATGATCAAGTGATGGACGACAGACAGAGCAGTTAAAGGTAGAAGCTTTTTTTGGTGGGTAGTTTTTAGTTATTTCAAGTGGGGGAAGTGCTTTTGTCATCAACAAGTCTCCTACGAGTGAGGGATATGGGTTGTACAAAACATATATATATAGATGCTTTTTATGAGACATAAAACCAGCTTTTGTCTCTCCTAAACTTCAATCATGTTGGCCAACTAAAGCAATGTTGAGTGGGTCGCCACCCGTCAAATCCTATATATTTTTTAGACCATCTTTGTTTCGGGTTTTGCTTTGCCATCTCCGGTGTAATAGAGATGCTTGAGTTCAGGTACATCAACCGCTAAAACTCTCGAATCTTCATCTATTAAAACTAGAAAAAAATATTTTTCCGAGCATACTTTTGTTTATTTAATGATTATGGTCTCTAAATTATTTATGTTTTTTTTATACTTAAATATTTTTTATCTCGTTTTTAGAATATACATAATTTCATGATTATAGTTTTTGATGTAAAAAATTAATAGTGTTAAAAAAAATGTGACCCACTCAACGGATGTTAACGTGTCATATATTTAGTTTTTTCATATGTCATCAATGACATAACCATTGATCGATAACATGATTGTTGATCATTAATTAGTGATGATCAACATTGATCAAACGTTGATCGAGATAAATAAATGTCAACTTCATTCAAATTTGGATAAATAATTTGTTCAGGTTCATATTGGACGTAGTTAATAATATTATAAAATATTAAAAAAATTGTCAAAATTATTCAATAAATTAAAAAATACTAAAAATACATGTCCATAATAAACCTAAACAAATGGACATCAATGTTTATTTAAATTCAAATAATTATTTATCTAAATTCATTTAAATATGAAAAAATTTAAATTTTGTAAAAATTATTAAAAAAACTATAAATCATAAAGAATCATTAAAATGTCTAAAAAAATCAATTGATTTTGTAAAAGTCAATTGTCCAAAGGCATGGTAGCTGGAAAGCTCGATCCAACTAAGGATGGGCTTCGACAAAAAGTCCTTTTTAGTTTAACCTAGTTTGAATTCGATTTAAATGGGAAAAAGTATTTTTAAATTGTAATTAATTATAAATATATAAATATTAGTTTAAAAACATATTTTTAATTTTTTAATATTTTGATTAATGAAATAAGCTTTTGGGTCAGGCTAAATTAACCAAAAAATGAATTTAGATTTTAATTTTTTTTTTGAATTTAAGTTGCAACTCGTGAGATGAGCAATTATAGAGATAAGAAAACAATTTTTTTAAGAAGTAGATGGGAACACAATTTTGAATACATATATATTAGTCCATGATGGTGCGCGACACTTTTTTTTATTATATAATTTTATAATTATTTAGATATTTATAGTATTTGGATCATGTAGAAAATAAATCTTAGTAAAGTAAACATTCATTTATATTGGTCAATGTTTATCAATGATCGTATTATAAATTAATAGCCACGTGGTAAATAACATGAAAAAAGTCAAACCAGTTACACGTCTTTGTTGTGTGCCACCTACATTTAGTAGTTAACTTTTTGGACCAACTTTACAATGTTTGGGAACTTAAACTTCAAAATTTAGATTAGTATTTAATATCTGTATAAATTGTAAGTGTAAAAAGTATGCATTTTCTAAATTAATAAATTTCTCAAAAATTTCAAATTCCTAAATAAACATCCTACAAATTCTTAGATTTGATAAATAATAAATAGGAAAAGGATTGTATGAAACAATGACGCCACGTCATCTGTATCTATTTTCAATAGTTTTATTCCACATCAGTACTTTTATCTTGAATTTTAAGATTTTATCTTAAAAAAATTAAATCTAAATTAAAATACTGAAATTCAAGATAAAAATATTGATGTGACATAAAACTATTAAAAAATAATACAGATGACATGGCGTCACTGTTTCATATAATCCTTTCTCATAATAAATATTATATCTTTATTTATTATTACTTAATATGCATTGTTTTCTAAATCTAAATTAATTTAAAATCCAATTTTTCGAAGGCTAAAAGTTAACTCCATCTACCCTTTATTGTCTGACAGTGCTGCAATATCATTTTCTCCAATAATATCAGTGTCTCATCACATGATGGACCGATTTTCTTTTGCTTTGAACCATACAACTCAGTCCCAACTCCTTAATCTATACTTCCATCGTCTTGTTCCTCACAATTTGCATGGATTCGATGATTAGCATCTGATTAAGGTCAACCCTGGAAATTTTTATTACCGGAGGTCTTTTTCATGGATTTCGAACATTTAGTTATATAGTTAGTGACAGTTTTGTTCCATCTAAAGCTAGTATTTTCTCATCTTATAATATTCCAAAATCCTTTTGCTTTTCCCAACCCTACCCTGCTGTCAAGTATCAACTCAAACATCATCACAAAATATCCACATTCTTAGTGCTGTCGTCGACGTGTTAGTTCTAGTTACATGAATAATAGATTCAAATATGATAATCCCTATTATTATTTTAAGTTGTATGATAATAACATTAACTATAGTTAGAATAATCACGTGATATAGTGGCGGTCACGTTCCCACCATATTTTCTTTTTCTTTGTGTTTTTTTTTCAATTGTTTTATTTTTTTCACTTTACCCTTTCTTTCATGCACCACTTTAATAACTACAACTGTTGCCGTCCCGAGTGGTGTTTTGGCTTTTCTCCACCGTCACAGTCACTCCCCCTTTGAAAGTCTTCTTGCCTCCACATCCATCTAACATAGGTTTTGGACAATGAGATTAAAGGTGCTACTTTGATAGAGAAAAATAATAAGTTGATTAAACCCCTTTTTCCCAATGATTATAATCTTAAACTATGTATGAGGTTTATAAAACATCATATTCTTGTGGCATTAAACTTTACCGCATAACTACCATCAACTGATAAGGCTTTCCTTGTGCAAGTTTGAACATTATACTTGAACTCATGACCGAATAACCATTGTTAATTGGGAGCCCGGGTTGTAATGCAACATCTTCTAAGATGATGGTGCACTCCCCCCACATGGCAAATTAAATTTGTGGGTCTCCGAGCGCCACCGCATCACCGTGAACTCAAACATACCTTAAAATTATCACAATTTCCCCCTAAAACACCAACACAAATAAATCTTGCTCCCCTAATTTCGAACACCGAACACAAAAAAAGCATTTTTTTTCTATTTTCTTCCTTTTTATTGAACACTTATCTTTTTTTTCCACTACTACTAACCACAAATTTTTCTTTCTTTTTTTCTTCTCTTAAACAAATTTTTTTTTAAAAATAACCAAACACTTCAACATATACAGATTTTGCACGGGGATACGGTATATATAGTGGGTGATGCCGCTTGATAGCATGGCGGCACCAATTAATTAAAAAAATGTCATTGGCGCCGCCTGATACACCGACGACACCCATTAAAAAAAATTCCCCTAATAACCACTGATGTCGTCTGACATGGCGACGACACGAATTTTTTTATAATTTTTGTCTCACTAAAAAAATATATATTTTTAATAAATTTGACCGGTGTTGCCTAATAGGCCGACACACATTAAAAAATATTTTTTTCTTTTTTCTCATTGTTAATACCCGTATTCTTAATGGGTATTTCAAAAAATACATACAGGTGTTGCCTAACATAGTGGCGACACTATTTTTTATTTTTTATTTACAAATGATTATTAGGTAATGATTGGGGAAAAAGGAGGTGATACCCGCCAGTTAGTCAAATGACATCGACTTTCACCGAAACAAATTGGTTATTTTTATATATATATATATATATATTTTCAGATCATTTTCGAAATTATTTAATATTTTAAGGTTATTTTTATAAAAAAAATTGAGAGTTTAATGCCATCACTTAAAAAAAAAGTTGCTCCTATCCCGTCTTACAAAAAAAAAAACCCAGAAAACTTAATATTACTGCCTTGCCCAAATAGAGGAAAACCTAATTAAACGAAAGATAGGAAGCCCATTTCCCCCATTGCTTTCGCCACACACTGTCGGTTCCTCTCTAGTTGGAGTGAGCCACTGGTAAAGTCCAGTGGACTGATGACCACTTCTATCTCTTGAATCTTATAACGGTGTTAAGCATTTAACACGTGCTTCTCTTTAATAATGTGCATTATTATGGTAATAATACACATTTTAGCATTACAATGGATTTTAATTTTTTAAATGTGTTTAATTAATACAGTGTAATTTTATTATAATTTTTATATCATATTTAGTAGTATAAATTTAATTGTACAATTTTAAATTATAAAAATTATTTATAATAATTGAGAAAAAAATTTAAACAAATAATAAAAATTAAAATCAAATCATCATATATTACATATGTTAATTCAAAAAATTACTCAACAAGACTATTACTAATAAAATAACAAAAAGAATAAACATACTATGTAATTTTATTTAATTATATTAAACATATACTAATTTGTTGTATTGATCCTTAGTTAACTATAAATAATTAATAACAAATATGATGTAATTTAGTTAAAATTGAACCCTAAGTTGTAGACTATTGGTTAGGTGTTCACTTTTTTCAAAAATAATTTTAGTTTGAATCACAATTTAGTTAAAATTAATATAAATAATTAACAATAAATAATATATAATTTAGTTAAAATTTAGTAGCCCAAAAGATATGAAAAATTATCTCTCGTGAATAGAATTTCACTCTAAATAAGATTAATAAAATAAAATATAATTACATTTTTATAAAAAAATATATAAAAATAAATTCTTAAATTTAAATCAAGTAAGAGTTTTTTTGAAAATTCATAATGTAATTAGATTTAAGAGTAATTGTTTGAAACTACCTACATAATTATTCAAATTCTCAACAACACCATAAGAATTAGAGAGTATAATTAAGACATTCATATTACATTAAATTCAATGAGACTCACCAATACAATAATTAATCAAATATAACACGAGTGTATTTATATTAAAAACTAATTACTAAATATCTTTCCAAAAACATCTATAATATTAATTGGAAATTTTAGATTTCAGTTTTTTTAATATAATTTAAAGAATTAGATGCATATATAATGTTAAATTTAATTATGATTTAATAGAGTATATATTTAAAATATTTATATGTGTTTTAGTACATAATTCATACTAATTTTTTAGCTAAAATATCAGGAGGACCAATCCTCTTCATGATTCTCCTCTTAGTCCTACTGTCATTAATGATATCATCATAAAAAGAGAGACGCTAAGAGAGCCAAATCCTCTTGACAATTCTCATCTCAACCCTATTGCCATTAATGATGTCATCGTGAAAAGAGAAACACAAAAAGGATCGAATCCTCTTCATAAATTTCCTATTCCACCTTCCGTATATAATATCATCATAAAGAGAAAAGTATCGGGAGGACTGAATCCTTCTCATAGTTCTCCTACTCCTCCTAGCTATTGGCATTACTAATTTTTGTTAATTTCGTTAATGTGATAATTTATAATTTTTTAAATGAAATAAATATTTAATACATTATTTATGAAATATTGTCTGAATTTAGTTGCAAGGTTGTTGTAACAAGTATGGAAAACAACACAATTAAAAAACCAACAAATTTTTATGTAATTTGGTGTAAACCTTTTTGGACTAAGACAATGGTAGTTGAGTTAAAAAGCAACTGGTATGGTAAGAGTATGAAAGAAGTAAATAATGGGTTTGTAACATCCTCAATAACAAATAATCACGTTGTTTCGAGAAGATGTGTGGTAAAGCCATTTAGACTTGGTGTCTAGTCTCGAATATAATAATTATATTTTGTTTGAGTGAAGTTTGGATGACTCGAGTTTTAATTTTAAGAATAGATAAATTCACTATAAATCACTTAGTTTTTGGTCACCCAACTAATTGAGATCATATTTTTGGTACATTTTCGTTAAGTGCTGTTTAACCTTCGACAAAAGGGTGATGCAACAGTTAAAAAATCGGTATAATAACAAATTTTACTCTTAATTTTTATATATTATATTGATTTAGTCGTAAGTAAAAAAAAATCTTAAAATTTATAAATAATCTCAATTTGTTAAAAAATAGCAATTTAATGATCAAATTCGATTATTTTTAAGAAGATAAAATTCAAATTTAACTGAAGAGAAAGATAAGATTAAAATTGAGAAAAATATAAACGTTTACGGATAAATAGCGCATTATACTTTTATTTTTCTACATAAAAATGAATGGCTAATATTTCGTTCCAGCCAAATGTGATCATTATCGGCCATGATCTCTTTTGAACGATTGGTCCCCACTAAAACACGGTTACAATTATGATTTGACTTTGTTGTTCGACAAAATCAACAATCACAATAAATAATAAAAATTTATATATTTGGAATTGAATATTAAATTTAAAATTTGAGTGTGGCAAATATTTTTTTAATATGAATATATTATAAATATGATAAAATTTTTATATTATAAATTATTAACTTATATTATAGCACAATTATGATACATAAACAGGGATGAAGAAGTCGGTAATCAATGTTCGTGTTAAGTGTCCCATGAATTGTTGGTAGCCTCTCAATGTTCACGTGGTGTATAGTTTCATGTATGTGAATTAATAAATACAAGACAGATGTGATAACCATTGCCCTTTAAGCCCTAAGGTGACAAAAAGTGTCACGGTTTCCCTGGGAAGCATGTTGTTTTGGGCTTTCCTTTTTGTGATAAGTAGGACCCTGGATTGGGGAGACAAGGTTCAGCTTCATTCTCCAATTCCAAACCCTTATTCGATAGAATTTGTTTTGCTATCTATCATTTTATTAGAAGAGACTTGCACATGATCTCTTACCCACTTGTCTTTTTCAGCCGGGCCATATTTATAGTAAAACAAGAGGGATTTTATAGGGAGTAATTTTCAGAGATTGAGCTAAAAATTTTGTTTTAAAAGGTTTAAATTAAAAAATTATTTTTCAAAATTGGAATTTTCAATGAAAAGACTAATAAAGATTAAATTAAATTATTAAAATTAGGAAAATATTGAAATTGTAATTGTACCATTTAATTAAGAGGGACACGACCCGCTCACCACCCTGGCTATGCCCTGCTAGAAAAAGTGAAAGCGATGAACCATGGGCACTCTGTATTTAGCGCGTACATTCATAATTATCCACACAACATTTTGCCTTCAATTTCTAAACAACCCACAAGCTCAACAAAGTGGAAATAGTTGCATGCAGCAACTAGCAACGCCCTTTTTCTTTGTATTTTCATTCTTATTATTGCAAGCCTTGCTAATGTAGTTGAATGATTAATATTTGGAGAAATAAAACAAAGAAAATGATAAAGAATATAATGGAGAAGAGAAATAAATTTTGTATGAAAAAATTCTTTCAAATAATCTTTTATTTCAAGCACACAAAGTTAATAATTCTTCATCACATACAACTCTTTATATAGGAGTTGTAAGTGACTATTCATCTATATCACTATATGCTAGGAGTTGTGACTATTCATGCATGTGTGTATCTTTTCATATTCAAGCCTCTTAACTTTTCATCTTCAAGTCTCTTCACTATTCATATTCAAGTTTTTTCACTTTTCATATTCAAGTCTCTTCACTCTTCTAACTTTTCATAATTTATTTGTGCAAGGTTAATTTAATTATGTGCCAACAATGCCTCCCTTAAATTAAACTTGCTTTGAACTCCCAACCTTTCAACATTTTTCTTGAAGACTTGTCCACTTAGAGGCTTTGTGAAGATATCAGCCATCTGATCTTCCGTCTTGCAATATTCAACTTGAACATCACCATTATTCACTAGTTCCCTCAAGAAGAGATATCGAATGCGAATGTGTTTTGTCATTCTATGAAGAACTGGATCTTTTGTGACCGAAATAGTAGAACTATTGTCACAAAACAAAATTGTTGACTTGCTTTGCTTCTGCTTAAGACTTTCCAAAATTCCACGTAACCAAATCAATTGACATCCTGCATAAGATGCAGCGATATATTCAGCTTCTGTAGTCGAAAGCGCCACAATTGATTGTTTCTTTGAACTCTATGAAACTGCACCACTACCAAGGTGAAAAACATAACCAGAAGTGCTTCTGCTATCATCAATGCTTCCTGCTAAATCACTATCCGTATAACCAATGAGATCAACTAATGTATTAGCTTTATAGAAAATTCCATAATCAATGGTTCCCTTTACATATCTCAATATTCTCTTGGCAGCCTTCCAGTGATTGGAGTAAGGTTTCTCCATGAATCTACTTACCAAGCTAACAGCATACACGATATCAGACCGAAAGGTGTTAATTTTCAACCCAGTAAAGTTCTCCACTTCTGCCTTGAAATCTTTGAATCTCTGAAAAGCCTCTGATTTTTCTTTGACACAATACACCCATAACTTTCTTGAGTAATCATCAATGAAAGAGATAAAGTAACGATTACCTCCTAAAGATGAAACTGTCATTGGACCACAAAGATTTGAGTGAATAAGTTGCAATGGTCTTCTTGCTTTCCACGAGGATTGAGAAGGAAAAGCAATTTTGTATTGCTTTCCAAGTTGACATGCTTCACAAACATCATCAAGCCGATCGATTTTTGGTAAACCTCTAACCATCATCTTCCTTGAAAGCATCTCCAAATTTCCATAGTTAAATGTCCATATCTATCATGCCATAACTTTGAAATTCCTTTATGAGCACCAATAAAATAAGACATATTCTGATTTTGAAGGGTAAGAGAGAAAAGATTATTTGATGCCACTCCAACTCTAGCAACAACTTGATTTTTCTTTGATAAATAGCAAGCCATGTCTCGGAAATGAATATCATACCCCTTCTTCAAGAGATGCCCAACACTAAGCAGATTATTTTTAAGACCAGGAACAAAATAAACTTCAGACATTTTCTCTACCCTTCCTTGCTTTGTTTTGAACTCCAACTCACCAACACCGCTAACTTTGTAAGCTTTGCCATCTCCTACTTTTACTTCTCCACAATCAGATTCAAAGAACTTCGAAAATAAATTTTTGTTACCTGTCATATGCTTGCTAGCACCACTGTCTATGTACCAGACATCATCAATCTCTCCTCCATGAGATACGAGCAACAAAGTTTCTTGCTTTTGCTCTTGATTATTTTGTACTATATTAGCTTCATTTTTCTCTTCTTTTTTGTACCAGCATTCACTTGCCAAATGACCAGGTTTGCGACAATTATAACATTCAAAATAGCCACGACCTCTTCCTCTTTGATTTCCACGTCCACGTCCTCTTTGTGATCCTATAAAATTTTAACTTTGGTTGGCTTCTTTCCATCCATTCTCCATGCTTACATCTTCACCTCTTTCACGAGCATTTGAGCCTCTTCCTCTAAAATTTCTTCCTCTTCCACGACCACGATCTCTCCCTCTTTGATTTTTAAAATCTCCCTTATTCTCATTTAGAGACAACTTTGACTGGAGTGCTTGATCTAGATCTACTTCCTTTTTCTTCTTGTTTAATCTTTCTTCATGGGCTTGCAACGAACCTGTGAGTTCATCAATAGTCATGGTACTCAAGTCCTTTGATTCTTCAATGGCAACCACAATGTAGTCAAATCTGGAATCTAAAGAACGGAGGATTTTCTCAACACCACGAATATCATCCATAGTTTCACCATTTCTTTTTAATTGATTGACTATGGACAAAACCCGTGAACAGTAATCAGAAACTGATTCTGACTCTGTTTTTTGCAATCTTTCAAACTCTCCTCGAAGAGTTTGCAACCGAACTCTTTTCACCTTTTCATCTCCTTTGAATGAATTTTGTAAAAATTCCCATGCTTGTTTTGCCGTGGTGGCACAAGCTATTTTTTCCCAAGCCGCTTCATATGATTGAACTCCTTGATATATCCAAAATAAGGCTTGCTGATTTTTCTTCCTTGATTTTCTTAGACTCTCTTTTTGAACTTGTGTTAATCCTTCCTCCTCTTCAGCCTCAACTTCATTATAACATTTTTCAACAATCTCCCAAACTTCTAGAGATCCAAGAAGAGCCTTCATTTGGATACTCCATTTGCCATAATTTTCTTTGGTTAATTGGGGAACGGAAGAAAGAGGAATAGAATTGTTCATTTCGATCGAACAAGGCTCTGATACCAATTTGTAGTTGAATGATTAATATTTGGAGAAATAAAACAAAGAAAATGATAAAGAATATAATGGAGAAGAGAAATAAATTTTGTATGAAAAAATTCTTTCAAATAATCTTTTATTTCAAGCACACAAAGTTAATAATTCTTCATCAGATACAACTCTTTATATAGGAGTTGTAAGTGACTATTCATCTATATCACTATATGCTAGGAGTTGTGACTATTCATGCATGTGTGTATCTTTTCATATTCAAGTCTCTTAACTTTTCATCTTCAAGTCTCTTCACTATTCATATTCAAGTTTTTTCACTTTTCATATTCAAGTCTCTTCACTCTTCTAACTTTTCATAATTTATTTGTGCAAGGTTAATTTAATTATGTGCCAACAGCTAATCGATAAGTAAAACAAATCAGAAAAAAGAAAAAAAGCTGAAATACAATTTGCATAGGAAATGAATTGTACAAGTACATGCTTTTGAAATAACAGATCACTTCTTGGTGCGGGCATACTGGTTGATAAAAGCCAAGGAAATGCTTGTCAACTGTGCAACTTTCACGATTACAATCCTGACGGAGGCTTTGACATTACCATCCATTGTAGTCTCGGAGAAACCATCCATGCAAGTATCTTCATCGGTCAAAGCTGCACTAACCCATGTTTGGATATCACTCATTCTGAAAGCAAAGCTTTTGCCTTCAATCTCTTCCATTTCAGGAATAGACTTTGTTAGTTCATCGACCGAGTCACTTATTTCTTCCACGCAATCGTGAAGAGGCGCAGCCTCAGTAGGCTTTATGCCCTGCGTTTTGCAGAGCTCCGTCAGGTTTTGGGAAGCCGAGAGCGTGGTGTTAAGTGTCAAATTGAGGGACTTGGTAGCTAATATTTTGGGATCGGCTTGGATTTCGGTTGCGTAGCTAGAAAAGGAGGCGAAACAGAGGTCAGGGTAGGTGGTGGCAGCACAGGAAGTTTTGATGAACTCTGTATTTGTGTCAGAGCTGAGAACTTTTCTATATGCTTGACAGTAGTTTGGGTTAGTTGTAAAGAGAAATAAGGTGAAAATAGCTGCCAGTGAAAAGTGTGGACTAACTGCCATTTTGATTTCTTTAATTTTTCTTTTTCTGGAGAAAAGCTTGAAAGATTGATAAATGTTTGGGAAGAGAGAGGACATAATTTATAGGAAGGAGAAAAAAGAAGGAGCTCACGAGTCATGACTGTGGTTCCAACAAAAACAGCTTGATAAAAGAAAGGTAGCAAATGAAGCCAATATTTTGGGGTTAAAATCGGATTGAGACAAATTGGATTTTGTACGTGATGAGAAGTTATTTTATTTGATAGGGTTGAAAGAAAAACAAATTTGTAATAGATGATGTAAAATATTAAAGTATAATATTTGTTGTCAATGCATTCAAATAAATGATAATGTGATATATTATTATTAAATTAAATAAAAAATATAATTTTTTTAAAAATATATATTAATAATTTTAGGCTTAATTCACAATTTGGCTTTTAAAGTATATTTGTTTTTTCACTTTGACATCTAATTTTTTTTATTTCAATTTGGTATTTAAATTATACTTACTTCACAATTTGGTACTAAAATTATGTTTCTCTTATATTTTTTTGCGAATAACTTATATTAGAATGATCCTAAAAAAATTTTTAAGTACTAATAAAACTTCGTCATATTATCAAAATTTAAAAACATGAAATTATTATTATACACCTATTCATATTCAACCTACCCTCCACTCTATTTTTCTTTTTTAAAAAGAAAAAATAAGTAATTAACATAAAAAAAATTAAATAACATAAGAAACTTTAAAATTTATACAATTCTAAGTTTCAAAGCAATATAATTTTTACTTTAAAAAATATATAATATGAAATAGAAAACTTAAAATCAAAAAAAGGAAAAAAAATATTAACTTCTGGAAAAATATAAAATGATTAAAAATTGTAAAAGAAAAAAATATGTTTGTTTATAATTTAAAATATTAATTATTTTAAGTAATTTCATTAAAGTTAAATTAAGTTGGAGAAGATAGTAGATATAGATGAGTGTATAATAATACTTTGTTATATTTAAAATTTAATGATGTGACACTATTTCATTTGTGCCTAAAAACTATGCTTTTTTAAGATAATCCTAATATAATTTATTCCTATATTTTTTAGTCCATTTTCTAATAGACATTAAAAAAAAAACTTATAACCAATCAAAAAGCGCAATCGGATGATGTCTTTATGAAAAAAAATAAATATTTTCTTTTATTAAATGCATATATACATTAAAAGTATAAAAATTAGAAATAAATACATAAAAATATCAGAAAAATATATATAAATTTTAGAAAAAAATATAAATTATTTAAAAAATCTAGAAAAATAAAATTTATAAAAAAAACACGTTAATTGCAAAGAAATTAGTTGAAATTATTACAAAATTATTAAAATTGTAAAAAATATATTAAAAAGTTTTAAAATATTTTTTTATAAAATTATAAAATTCTAAAAAAATTTAAATTACAGTTTTTTTTTGGAATTACATGAAATTTAAATTCCTTTTTTAATTTTATAACATTTTTCAATATATATTATTTTATTTATAATTATATATTTTAGAATTTTATAAAAAATATTTTTAAACTTTTTTAATATTATAATTTTCTATTTTAATTTTAATTTAATATTTTAATTATAAATAAACTTAATTGCCACATGACAGTTTTTCATTGTCTAAAACATGTCACATGATGCTTTTCATTGACCAATGTTATCTAACAGTTCTTTTCTAATGTTGGTTACAAAATGGATTAAAAAAAAGAGAAAATTAATACTTTAGGTACCAAATTGGGATAAAAAAAATTTAGGTACCAAAATGAGCATACTTCAGAAATTAAATAATGAATCAAGTCATATTTTCATTTAATAATTTTTTTAAATAATATATTTTTAAATAAAATTTCTAATTTGTAAAAAAATTATAAAAAATCACATTAGTGATAATGTGTCATGCCATGTCAGTGGAGATATTAGTTGATGTGTCATGCCACATCAGCAAAAAAGAATGACCTACATCAAATTTGACCTTATTTGAAAATTTTTGTAATGTTATGAGTGAGATTGCAACCAAAAAGAAAACGTTAAAAGGCTGAAATGAAAAAACCACGAAACATTCCGGGTAAAATTTACAATTTAAATTAGGATAATTATAATCACTAATATATATAAATCTAAATTAGGATAAATTTAGACTGAAAGTAAAATAAAATCTAAATGGAGAATCCGAACATAATTTAACAAAATAGAATCTCAAAATCTCAATACCTAAAGATTTTGTTGACAAAACTATTAAAATATTAAAATAATCACATTTTTTTTTGAATAAATGATAAATCTTATTAATCTTCGAAAGTGGTACAAAAAATTTAAACGAACAACAGTAAGAAAACAACACTCTGATATTGCAAATTTAGCTCAAGCATCAATTTCTTCCAATGAATAATATTCCAAAAGCAAAAGCATTGGGCACATTAATTTGCAAAAAAAGGTAAATCAATACATACTGTAAATGCGAAAAACCTCACTCAATGCGCAATATCATTTATGAGTGGCAGCATAGCGGTTGACGAAAGCCAAAGAAATGCTCGTCAAATAAGCAACCTTCACTACTCGTCTTCTCACTCTACTTCTGAATTTACGGTTAATGGTTTTCCCAGACAAGCCATCCATGCAGGTATCATCATCAGTCAAAGCTGCACTCACCCATGTCTGTATATCACTCATTTGACGTCGGAAATGTTAAAGCAAATAGAAACTAACACAGAAAGAAATAAAAGATCAAGAAGAGAATTATTGTTTTTCATTGCTTTCAAAATTGATACGTGCATGCATTTATACAAGTGAAGTCTAACTGACGTAAGCAAAGTAACTGCTATTTAACTAACACCAGCTTTTAACAAACTAGCTACTTTTTGCATGCAGTTACAACTGCATTACTCTTAACATTCCCCTAGTCAGTCGATTTCTGATTTTTAAGTTCATCAGGCGACAAGACCCTAAGAGCATATCGAAACGTAGAAAACATCTTAGGAGTAATTGGTTTAGTTAGAACATCTGCAATTTGTTGATCAGATGGCACAAAATTGACTTGTAAGTGACCTGCAAGGATTTTTTCCCTGACAAAATGGTGATCGATTTCAACATGCTTCATTCTAGCATGATGCGTGGGATTCTCAGCCACAGAGACTGCAGAGGAATTGTCGCACCACACAACTGACACTTTGGATGGAAAAATGCCTATTTCAGCCAACAATTGTTGAAGCCATAAGAGCTCAGAAACGCAATTTGCGAGACTACGATATTCTGCTTCAGCAGAAGATCTTGACACAACTGGCTGCTTCTTTGAACACCAAGCAACAGGATTTGAGCCTAAGAACACAACATACCCGGAGGTTGACCGTCGATCCTCAATGGATGATGCCCAGTCTGCATCAGAGTAGCATACTAGTTTGAGTTGACTGGGTGTTAGAAACAAACCATGATCTATGGTACCAGCTAGGTATCTCAGAACCCGTTTTAGTGCTTTCCAATGAGCTTCTCTTGGAGCATTCATGAACTGGCTGAGTTTATTGACACTAAACGACAGATCCGGCCGTGTTATACACACATATTGTAGCATCCCTACAACACTTCTGTACAAGTGAACATCTACCAATGGAGGACTATCAACTGAAGCGGCTAACTTTGGATTGCTTACCATAGGTGTTGGTGTGGGGGTGGCCTCGACTAGCCCAGTTTTTTAAGTAAGTCAACAATATACTTCTTCTGACTGAGTAGAATTCCCTGTTTAGTGTGCTGAACATCAATTCCCAGAAAGAAATTGAGCTCTCCCATATCCTTGAGAGCAAATTTGCTATGAAGGTGAAGTATGACATCTGCCATTTCTTGATCAGAACTACCTGTGAGAACAATGTCATCAACATAGACCATGAGCAGAAGTTTCTTTCCATCAGATTCACGAATAAACAAGGAGGAGTCAGCCTTGGATGCTTGAAAACCAAGCTGATCAACAAGGTACTGTTTAAGAGTTTGGAACCATGCACGGGGTGCTTGTCGCAGACCATAGAGAGCTTTGTGCAACTTACAAACGAGCTTCTGACCCGAGGAATCACATACTTCAAAACCAGGGGGTTGCTCCATGTACAACTCTTCAGTCAGTTCTCCATTGAGAAAGGCATTATTAATGTCAACTTGCCTTAACGACCACCCATTTATAACAGCAAGAGCAAGAACCGTGCGAATAGTGGAGGCTTGAACCACCGGACTAAACGTGTCACGGAAATCAAATCCTGCATGTTGAGAGAAGCCTTTTGCTACCAGCCGAGCTTTGTATCTGTCCACTGATCCATCAGCCTTTTTCTTTATCTTAAACAGCCACTTGCATCCGACTGCCTTCCGATTACTTGGTAGTGAGCAGAGTGTCCAAGTGTTATTACGAGTCAATGCCTGTAATTCATCACGAACAGCTGTTTGCCAGTCTGGAGATGTCATTGCAGTGTGAATATCAGAAGGAACCTCTGCTGAAGAGCATTGGACTGTACTCATAAAAACCTTTGGTTTGAAAGTTCCAACTTTGCTTCTGGTAACCATGGGATGTATGTTGAGGGAATTTGAATGAGAAGCTTGTAATGTTTGAGGTGTAGGTGACATTGATGAGGTGGCTGACGTAGGGGTGATAGGTGTTAACGTATGAGGTGAAAGTGAATTCGGTGAAATAGTGGGGTTAGGTTGTTGTTGTACAGCTTGATGGTCAGACAAGGAAAGAGGTGATGTAGGTGAGGGACTAGGTGGTGTAGGTTGATTATGAAAAGAAGTGGTGGTAGGTGGGGTAGCATGAGATATTTGTTTGAGAGGTAGGACCAGAAGTTTTGCACTAGACTGAGACACTGGGTTAGACGAGACAAGTGATGGCGAAAAAACTTTATATGGGAAAATGTGCTCATAAAATGTGACATGACGTGTTACATAGATTTTTCCAGTTGTGTCCTGGCATTTGTAGCCTTTATGCAATGATGAGTAACCTAGGAACACACAGGGTGAAGACCGAAACTGGAGTTTGACTTTGTTAAATGGTCTAAGATTTGGGAAGCACAGGCAACCAAAAATTCGAAGGAATGCATAGTCTGGCTTTGTTTTAAATAGCTTCTCATAAGGTGATATATTTCCCAAAGGCTGAGAGGGTAACCTGTTGATCAGGAAGACTGCGCTGCAAAAAGCTTCATTCCAAAATTTTAAAGCCATGGTAGCATGAGCAAGCATGGACAGACCTGTTTCAACCACCTGTCTGTGTTTGCGCTCAACAAGGCCATTCTGTGCAGAAGTGTATGGACAAGAGAGACGCTGGACAATCCCTTGCTGAGCTAGATAGGGCTTTAATGCCTGAAACTCTCCACCCCCATCCGTTTGTAAAACATGTAGCTTTGCTCCAAGAACTCGTTCAGCTTGACGATGGAACTGAGGAAAAACAGTAGCAACCTCTGACTTGCTCTTCAAGAAGTAAAGCCATGTATAACGAGAATAGGCATCAGTGAAGGCAACGTAGTAACGAAAACCATTAGAGACAATTGGAGCTGGCCCCCAAACATCAGCAACGATCAACTGTAAAGGAGAGCTGTATGTTGTAGTTGACTTGGAAAAAGGGAGTTTATGCTCTTTACCCATATGACAAGCAACACACTCAACAAGCTTTTTATTATCAGTAAACTGAATATTACAATGTGAAAGAGCTTTTGTAAGAATAGCACGACAGGGGTGCCCTAGCCGAGAGTGCCAAACATTTAAAGGGAGCATTTTGCTAACTGTAAGACATTGAGCATGTTTTGAAGACAGTCCACTTTGAGGAAGTTTGTTGAGATGAAGTCTGTACAAGCCATGATGCACAGAACCCTTCAGGAGAACCTCTCTAGTCTGCAAATCACGAACCTGACACTGAGTGGGAAAAAACTCAAACATCACCCTGTTATCTTTAGCAAACTTTGACACAGATAAAAGATTTTTAGTAATACTAGGCACAAGCAACAAGGATCTCATATACAATGGTCGAGATCGAGTAATTAGTGATGACTGCCCTGTAGACAGAACAGGAAGAGCAGAACCATTGCCAACAAACACTTTACCTGGTCCTTTGTGTGAGTCACTGTCACTAAGAGAAGTAATTGAATTTGTAAGATGATGTGTGGCACCTGAGTCTGGGTACCAGGAGTTATCAGCCACTGTTTCAGGAGTAGCCACATAAGCCTGAGATTGTGCTACGCCAGAGGAAGGCATGCTGACCTGTTGAGATGGGCTACCAACACACGGGTTAGGCCAGGTAGATGGAGAGGGAATTGGAAAACACCAACCTGGTGGAAACCACTGCATATTTTGTTGAGGAGGTGATGACCACGGTATTGTAGTGGGACTGGAGTTGACCATACAAACGTTTGCTTGAGGAGGAGGCCGATAGTTACTACTTTTGTAAGTGGAGTCAAACCGATGGTAGCAGCGGTCGACTAGATGCCCAGGCTTTCCACATAGCTGACATTGAATCTTTGAGCCAGAGAAACGCCCTCGACCACGGCCCCGAGAACTAGTTGATGATTTGTAAGCAGGTACGGAACTATTGTCAACAATAGTTGTTTCTGAATTCTGATGAGACACCATGTTGGCTGAGCTAGAAACATCAGAGATCACAACCTGTTGCCGATTTTCAGTATCAAGAAGCATGGACGTGACTCCTTGAACTGTGTAAGGAACTTGACTTGCTGCAACAATAGAAATTACAGATTCATATTCAGCAGAAAGACCATTCAAGATTGCTGTAACATGCTCGCGCTCACTGATAACTTCACCATAACTAGCCAAAGCATCACAACAACTCTTAACCTTCATCAAGAACTCTTTCATACTCAAGTCACCTTTGCGTTGGGAGTGCAAAGATCTTCGATGAAACATTAATTTGGAGGTTGTTTGCGTACCATATAAAGCAATAATAGCATCCCAGATTTTAGCACTGGTGTCCATACCAATGAGATGAGGAAGAACAGTTGGATTAATCGAAGATAGCAACCACGATGCAAGCGCACTGTCTTGCTGTTCATACCGCTCAAATTCTGGATTTTCCCGAAGACCACCATTGTCACCTGCAATAAACTGGACAGGAGTTTGCTGTGAGTCCAAGAACCCTTGAAGCTTATGCGCTTTTAGTGCCAAGAGAACCTGTTGCCTCCACAGCAAATAGGTATTATCATCAAGAAGAATACTAATCTTCTTTGTAGAAAATAACCTATTGTCGACTACACCATCAGCCGCAGCACAATCCATGACAACAAAAACAAAAGAGTAGCACAGCGGATAGACGAGAAAGCTAACCCAGGAGAAGCCTTAATCTGATACCATGTTAAAGCAAATAGAAACTAACACAGAAAGAAATAAAAGATCAAGAAGAGAATTATTGTTTTTCATTGCTTTCAAAATTGATACGTGCATGCATTTATACAAGTGAAGTCTAACTGACGTAAGCAAAGTAACTGCTATTTAACTAACACCAGCTTTTAACAAACTAGCTACTTTTTGCATGCAGTTACAACTGCATTACTCTTAACAGGAAAGTGCTGCCTCCAGCTCCATGCCGACTTAGTTTCCCGATTGAGTCTTTCAGCTCATCGATAGAGTCCCCTAGTTCTTCCACACAAACACGCAACGCCGCCGCCTCTCTGCGCTTCAACCCGTGGCGTTTGGAGAGGGTTATCATTGATTTCGTAGCGAAACGAGTGGTGTTGAATGCCAAGGAGAGGGCTGTGGTGGCTAACAACCTAGGGCTACCTCGGATTCTGGTCGCATATCGAGAGAAGGTAACGAAACACAGGCTAGGTTGAAGGGTAGTACGGCAAGAGGTTCTAATAAACCGAGTGTTCCTTCCACTGTGACGGATCGGTGTCGCAGCTGAACATGAATTCAGGTTCGTTGCGAGCTGAATGAGGATGATGAGAGCAATTATTGAGAAGTAAGAACCAGTGGCTGCCATTTTCGCTTGGTATAAGCTGAAAGAAACTTAAAATGCTCTTTTAGATGAACGTCTTAATTTATAGAAAAAATAATGTAAAAAATTAAAGAGGATTGAATATCAATACTCATCACCTTCCCTTAGAATATTCTTGTTACCTACGACTTAGTTAGTTTATTTAGCCATACTTTTTCATCCATGATTCAGGGAGAAACAAGCTGGACATGTGTGTTATAGAGTCAAACCGATTTAAAGGTCGGCTAGCTCTACATTATTTCACAAAACTGTGCTCATTAAATCATAATTTATTGAAAAATACAATTTAAAATAACTCGATGACAGATGATGAAGACATCAACTTCTCAAAACTGCAGGATATTTTAAATAAAAAAGGATTGTGATTTTCCTATGTGCGAAAGAGAATGAACGTGCATTCACAACATCCTAATGCTTAGAACGACAATAATGTCGTCAATGGCCTGCATATTCTGCTACAAAATATCCCCAAGTTTCAATCACCCAAAACAGTACCATTAAATTACTCAAGAAATCAAAGGCAAGGCAAAAAGATATACTAACTAATACGGTTCACGATAACAATTAAGACACATATGGAAGGTAATGGGCAGGCACTTTAAATCAATGATTGCAGGGGAGATTAGTGAAGATTTTCATCGGCTGTTGTTCTACCCCAAAATATTGGTGATATCAAACAATCCATGACTCCTATCTTTGGCTGGGTATCAAATAGATCTTATTGTATGAAATTTATAATTTCAGGGTTTTAAATGATCTATTCCTATTGGGTTAATTATTATTATTTGGTTAAATTATAGATTAAGAATTTAAAAGTTAAAATATGTTTCGAGTGTACATACTTTTTGTACATTTGAAATTTAGTTTATACTTTTTGTTTTAAAATTTTAGTTTCTCTATTTTCGGATTTACAAAATTAAATCTAATTGTTAATAATGTTAAAATTCTTCTAATGAATTTGTTAATGTGAGATTTTAAAATTTTAAAAAATAACTCACTAAACATCTAGCAAAAAGAAAATCTTAATGAACCAGATTTAATAATGTTATTAATTCTTAAAAATTCATGTGAGTATTTTAATATAGATTTATAAAAATTAAGATATTAAATTACATAAAAATTATAAAAATTTAATTTCAAAAATTAATACGAAAATTTAATTATTATATAATTTCACAAAAAAAGTAATTGGCCGTGTATTGTCACATTAAGGAATGCATGGACATTGTATAGAAAATATTGAAATCCGACATTATCATCAAGTCTAAGTATAGTTGGTAAGTTATTGATTGAGATTTAATTTGATTGATAAAGTATTGTTGTTAATGCAAGAAAATATAAATTTGGATGCGCTGAACGCATTATTATTTTTATTCATAAATTAGAAAAAGGCTATAAGCAATTTTTAATATTATGTAAAAAAAATATAGTTGTAAATTCGCCAAATTATTTACTTCTAACCCAATGTTCCAAATTCTTTTCTTTTTATTAGGGACCTTTGCTGAGTTGTATTCGAGTTTCTTTAGAAAAGATAAAGATATAAAAGGCCCAAAATACTTAAAAGACTAGGCCTAGGTTCTTCCCATGGGCATTAGGTTACTCGTTGGGTCTCTGGTTGGCCTTATTTTAACTGCTAATGTCACAACAGGGTCATCGTGTTTCAAAGATTGATGGAAAATTAACTTGGGTCAGAACATGAAATGAAAATTGTAAAACAAATGAAACATTGTTTGGTGAATTGATCAGACTCCATGGCCATGCTTCACCATCTTTTTGATTCATCCATGCCTCCTCTTACTCCAATGCTGTGTTCACCTATATCTGATATATGTTTCGCAACTCCTGCACTGAATCACTTATATCTGCGCTCTAATCTATCATGGCTGCAGTTCCGTTGGTCTTAAGCTCTGGACCCTTTAAAAATCTTTTAACTACCTTGATGTCGCATGGGCAGTGAAAATCATGTACAAATATGTTACTAGAATTAATAACAAAATCAAGTGAATTTTATGCATGAAAATATCAAAAGTCAATTTTTGGTAATTTTTTAAAAGAGAAATTTATTAATTCATTCCATAAATGAAGCCATACAAATTGAAAGAAAAAACAAAACAAATACTCATCATAAGAGCTGAAGGACAAGTTCCATCAATACAATAAAAGTTTCACCTCAACATCAAATGAACATTATGGCGTGTTGATAATTGGCTCTGTTACAACTCAAGCACGACATTTTTGGAGTGATTGCAAGCACTTAATATAATAAAGAAATCAACTCGGGATAGTCCAAAGCGGGTAACAATAGGCAAAAGAATTGAGCATCCACCAAACTGGAGAGGATGATAACAAAATCATTCCTAAAATTACTTGCAAAAGAAAGATTAAAAAAAGTGCTACAAGAGCAGACAATAATTTCTAAATGTGAAGTCTTATTAAACAATGGAAAACAAACAAAAAAATATAAAAATTAAGATAATACGAGTCCAAACTGACTCGTGAAATCATTTATTATTTTAAAATACTCTCAAAACATAAACATATTAAGAAACAAACGAAGAGCCACTCACTTTTCAAATGAAAATACTAGTGGCTAGTGGAGTGTCAGTAACAATATGCATTGTTATCTGTCCATCATAATTTGTGAAAATAACAAAGATACCCACAAAATAAATCTTCAAACTGAAAAGAGAGAAAAAAAAAACCATGGAGTGAATGAGGAGCAAAAAAATAAAGAGAGGTGGGTGTCAGTTAGCTCCCAAAACAAAAGAGAAAGAGCAAATGACTTGGAGGAAAAAAAGAAAGAAAAGTTTTTAAGGTTTTAAGGTTTTACAATATTTTTTAAAATTAAAATGAAAATTAAATATTAATTTAATTGAAATAGTTATATGATCTATTGTAATTTGATATGTCAAATTAAGTTCTCTAACACACTCGATGACCTTATCCTCAAGTAATTTAAGTATCTTTTATATGTTTTTATTAATTTTTAATTTCAAACCTTAATAAACGTTTTTGCTTAGTTTTGTCCCTTTTGAGACTCAAATTGGCCAAACGGTGCCATGAGAAACTTAACGATGTGATTGAGTTGGTGTAGAGAGATAATAATGACCTAACCTTGAGGAAAACATCATTTAGAGTGAGTATCGTGACACTGGTTCCATGGAAGTCACAACACCCAGACTTTTCAATTTGAGGATGCAAAAATTCAACAAAAAATCAACATGGAGCTTACTGTCGTGGGAATCGTGATAACGAGGGATGGAGATCGTGACACCAAGCCAACATTGCGTACCGAGCCTTCGAAGTCGTGATATCCCTGAAGGTGTTGAAGTGAATAAATTGAGACTAACTCTAGTGATGTCACGACACCAACCATTGGGTGTTGCGATATTGTTGCCTGATGAGTGAAAAATTGTAGGGGCAATTTTGTGTCTAAACAAGTTTAAGTCTTTTTTCATTTAAAAGCATAATAGTCAATGTTAGGTTAAATGTTAATAGACTATAAATACTACTTCACAAGCTTTTGAAGATGGATTTTGTTGGTTGAACAGTTGTTCTTTAGTTTTTACATTTCTTAAGGTGGGTTTGGATGTGCAATGCGTTTACCTTCTATTAGTGTAAAAACAATGGTAGCAATGAGATTAGATATTGTAGCGTGAGACAAAAAGTAAGCTAAATGCATCGCACCGTTTTTAAAGTTTAGGTTTTCATTTCATTTCATTTTTTTTTTGTTGTAGTATTTTTGTTTCTTCATTTTTGCTAGAAACATTATGGATGGAGATGTATTAAAAGCTTGCGCTTCATCAAATGTTAATCTATTAATGAGAATTTTCTAAACCTTTATCTTTTATATTTTATACCGACCATGTGTTTGTTAAAATGCTTGTGTGGAATTTAAGTTTAATCATGTGCTAAATTGTTTTATTGGTTGATTGATGAGTGAATTAAATTTAAGTTATTAACTATTCCTTATTGGTTGTTTGTTCAAGTGTATTAAATTGCATATTACACTAGAATTGATGCCTCTAATGGAAGATTTAGATAAACGAGACCAAGAGGAGACTCTATCATGTAGGAATTTGATACACTTGTGCAAAATAGTTAGACCGAGAGGAGAGCTTAGATGATATCTTTTAGTCTCGTATGAGATCGAAAAGGGATTCCTAGCTAAGAGTAGCAAACAATATAATCATCATCGGTTTATTATGTAATGACCTAATTTTTAGTGGTGTCGGAAATGGTGATTTGAGATCGCTAAATCCGACAAGTAAGATTGAACAAGATAGTAATTTAATATTTATGAGTCAAGTAATAATTTAGAAGAATTTGTGAATTGGTGAATTTGGTGAATTAAAAGAATTTATTAGGTTAAACAGGTCAAAAATGAGGTATCGAGATCTCGAATTTGAAAATCGAGCCATAAATATTTTTATAAATATTTATGGAGTGTCATTAAGTTAGTATTAAAGTTTGGTTGAGAAATTTTAACGTTTGGGTAGTCAATTAAATAAAAAAGACTAAATTGTAACAATTGCTAGAAGGATTAAATAGCTCAAGTGTTAAAAGAAAGAGGATTTAAAGGGAAATTAAGCCTAAAAGTGAATAGGCTGGACGGCAAGGGCAAGAAAATCAGCTGAAAAATAAGGGAAATAAGGGCAAAATTGGAAATTTTACAATTTTAACATATAAAACAAGGACAAAATTGAAAAAATCTAGAGATCTCTTCATATTTTCTCAGCCAAAACGCCATAGAAGGACTGGATAAAACTTGTTTTTCATATTTTATTTTTACATCATGTGAGTTTAATTCTTACTTTTTCTTGATAATTTTTATGTTTTCATGACTTTTACAATTAGGTCCATTTATAGAATTCATTAGTTTTTGATTTGGTGGGTGAAATTTGAAGTTACCCTGGCTGAGTAAGAGAATTTTATGATAAATTATTATGAAATTTAAGTTCTAATTTCATATTAAGGTGGTTTTATTAAGTGATTTTGATAGAAAAAGGTATTTAGGACCTAACTGTGAAAAAGTTGTGAATTAGAGGTTGGTGTTGAAATTCAGAATATCAAAGGTTTTGAAATAGTTTATAATGATAAAATAAAGTGTTAATTGAGAAAAATTAGTTCAATTGATGGGTGAATTGAGCAGGGACTAAATTATAAAAACTGTAAATTTTGGGGTAAAAATGCAATTTTGAAAGTTAAAGAGCATAAATTGTGAAGTGAAATAGAAATGAAATAAATGCTAATGAGTGGAAATGTTTTATATTATAGATCAAAAATCCAAAGAAGAACGAGGAAAAGAAAAAGTTGTGAAATTGTCCCTAAATTCCAATATCTTTTACAAATTAGCCGGGTAAGTTCATATGGTTGAATTTACATGTTTATGTCTGAATTATTGAATGATATAATGTGTTATTAAATATGAGTTTGTTTTGGGATTGTGAAAATTATGTTAATGAAAGAATAAATGTGGAAATTCAAATTAGGAAAAATGCAGGATTGAGTACGTTCGTATCGTGACATGTGATGAATTGACGGATAAGACCATGGTTGATCCATGGAAAAGTGTGAAACGTAGGTATGGTATCATCCATACTGAGTTGTGAAACGTAGGTATGGTATTATCAAATCTATAATGAGTTAAGAAACGTAGGTATGGCATTTCCCATACCGTGTTGTAAAATGTAGGTATGGTATTTCAATGAGAAAAACCATATTGAGTTATGAATCGTGGCACTAAACAACGACGTACTCAATTTCGTAAGCCATTTCCTAATTTGATAATAAGTAACACAAGAGAAGTGAACAAATGAAGGAGATTGCGTAGTTGTTAATGTTGAGCTCAATTATTTGAAGTATTATAATAGTGGCTGTGAATGGCAGGAAATTTTAGTAAACGTTTTGTTATTGTTTGGAAATATTATGTTTGGTAAGCATTACTTTTAAACCTATGAACTCACTAAGCTTCAATAAGCTTACTTGTGTGTGTTTGATATTTATATGTAGATTGAATTGAAGTGAAGTTGGTAGATCGGATCAACACAATAAGGCACACTATCCAGATCAATTCCGGTAGCTTTTGTTTTATGTTTAAAGATTTATATGGCATGTATAGAGTTTAAATGAACTGAAGTAAAGATGTTATAAACTAGTTAACAATATTTTGTACTAAAATAGTTTTTGGTTAGTAACAGTAGTTCGAATTTGAAAATTCACCATAAATTATGAAAATCGAATTAGAGGTGGAATAAGATATGAAATTAAATCCTATTGAATCTAGTTTCACATAGAAGAAACGGTGTAAGCAAAAGACATTCATATAAGGAGATATTTGAAATTTTGTGAGACAAGTTTAGAGTGATTTCGAGCTCCCCTGTTCTGACTTGTAAAAATCATTAAAAATTGTACAAAAATAATTATGGAACATAATTTATATGGTTAGATTCCTTAATGAGTATTTTTTAAGAGAAACAATCAATAACATTATTTGAATTTTGTACAGAGAGATAAATAATTTTTAGTGAAGAGTGGTCAGAACTGTCGAGCTGTGAAATAAGGGAGAATTTAAAAAATAAACTGTACTTATTGGCTAAACCAAAAATTCTAAAAATTTTATGGTAGGAAGATACATGAGTTTAGTTTCAGGGAAAATTAGCGGATCTTAATTTAGAGTTCCGTAGCTCTAGATATAAAGAGATAAAGGTTTCCACACAAGCATGATTAAAATTAGTGAAATAGTCAGTGACTATGACTCGAGTGGACAGCTTTGATGTGAATATAAGTAAATAATGGAATTTTTGTGTAATTATTCCATAAACTTCGGTAACATCTTGTAACCTTGTTCTGATGATGGATGTGGGCTAAGGGTGTTACATATTAGCTTAGTAATTCATAACTCATTCAACCTTCATTTCAATCCATCTATATTGTTTCTAGTAAAAAAAAAGAAAGTTTGGTATTTTTATTTGTTAATTTAGATATAGCTCAAATCTTATTTTATTTGAACTTGCATTAATAATTTCTGCCTCGATTATATTAGTAATTGCTTAAATTGTAATTAAATTAATAAACAATTTTACCAATTTGGCAATCCATTGGGTTCCATCCTTAGAATACTCAGGTGTTCCATTGTAACACTAAAAATATTACAATTGACATGTCACACTTGAAGTAAAGCCACAAATATTTAAATACAAATAGTGTTGATTCATAATCTCGATGCACGCATGCCGGAGTACGGTTATTATGTTAGTAAATTTTTAGTGATATATAATTTTAAAGTGAGGTAAATTTTATATAAGACTCGTATAATTGAATATTACTTTAATTAAAATAAATTAATACAATTTCACTCTACATTTTTTTTTCGTTTGACTCAAATTTATTTTCATTCTATTAGATTCGATAAAATTTCAAATTAAATTTGTTTGAAAAAATAACACTCATCAATTTGATTACTTCAAAAATTTTAATTTAAATTGACTTGACTAATGTAAAATTAGGAAAAATAAAATAAAATAATTAACAAATATGAGGTGCAGTGATAAAATACTTTGTACTTTAAAGAAAAGAATTCAAGTTTGAACTTTCAAGATAATTTATTAAAAGAGATAAACACAAACTTTAAAAGAATTAGTGTTGATGTATCTTAATGAAGAAAAATATCTTGGTTTAACAAAAAGAGGTGTTGGTAAATTTTAACAAAAATAATTAGAATTTTTAAAGAAAAAAATAAAAAAACAAATTTATCTCATATTAAAAAAAAAACAATTGGCAGATGCAAATCTAGGAGCTTTATGAATTATGCAAATTTAGGCAAGGGAGAGGAGTTAGGTAAATGAGGGAGTACCCAATCTAAACCCTAGTGTCTAGTCAAACAAATCTGTGCCAACCCAAATCCTAATTGATTTTCATTTTCGTCTTTAATTTTCTCAAAAAAAAAAAGAAAAAAGAAAATGAAGATTGATGCTGGGGATAAGAATCTGGGATTTTTGTAGAACCTAGTGGCCACCCATTCAAAGTAAGCTGAGGCCCTCCTTAATGATGTTTTTCCCTTGCATTGCAAGATAAAGACTGACCACAGTAATAACAAAACAGTATAAGTAGAAGAAAGATTTTCAATGTTAAATCAGTACGAGATCTTTATTAAAGAGAAATTTAAAGCACAAACTAGATTTAAAGAAACATTAAGGCACATTATATATACATCCTTGTGGTCTGATCAGATCATCAGTTCCATTTACTTTTCCTATGCAAAATTGGTTCTTTCACATGGTCGCATTTCACTTTGTGGGGACTTGTAGTAATCTCTTTATCTATTTCATGAATTTCTAATTGCCAGTCTCAGTCTTAAAGATTTCCTTTGGAAGATTCAGAGACTGACCCTTTCATAATAAGACTGCATTTGATTGTCTTTACAGAAAGAGATAAGCTTCTCTACTCCACTTTATTAAAGAGGAGACATATGCATTCATGATATCTTCTTTGTTTTTATTTTCTTTTCCTTTTCTGCATATTTTATTATTATAATCCAAAGTTGAGGAGTAGGTGCAGATTTAAATAATGGTAGATTTCACAGATATTCAATACACATGATTCAGAGCTCAAATTTGTCCTTTCTTTCACCGTGTTTTTTTCTGCTATAATGTCGATTATTGATTGACCAAACTTGAGAAGATCCAAGTCGTCGGCTATTTTGAACTCACATGCAAGACAAGCAAAACCACTGGAAATACGTACGTTTTAGGGACAGTAAGTACTTATGCTCTGTCTCAAACCGAAACTTTAAACTGTCACAATCGGCTCCATTTGCAATAATTTGGAATTATCTTTCATAAGTTCACTTTCAGATCCACAACCTGTTAATTTTACAAATAAAAACAATTCTTGATTATGCGAATCTTGGCATAAAATGATCTGATTCGTTACTGAACCAGAAGTAGCATATTATTCACTTCACTATCATACAAGGCGGTCTCATTAGCACACACTTGGGTTCATTATATGATATAGTTACATGTAATTCAAGCAGCCCCTAGATCCTTTTAGACAAAATCCTGACAGGTATAGCCCTTACTTTGGGAAAACAGAGCAGTTCTTTTTACAAAAACCAGAGAGTTTTTAAGGTTGAAACTTGAAACTAAGGCTTTTCAGTAGGTATAGCAGCTCGGTGTCTTGCAGCAAAGCGATTCACTAATGCAAGAGCATTGCTAGTAACTTGAGCGACATGGACAACCCTGCGCCTCACTGCAACTTTGATGTTTCCATCCATGACTCTGCCTGCGAAGCCATCAAGGCAAGTATTCTCATCGGTAAGTGCAGCGCTGACCCATGTCTGCACGTTGCTCATGTGCAACATGAAACCCTCACCTCCAGCTCGTCCCATATGGCTGAGCTCCTTCACTGATTGGCTAAGTCGGTCCACTGTATCACCCATGTTCTCTATACAGTCTTTCACTGCTTGACGCTCTCTAGGCTTGATGCCCCTCACATGAGTCATCTTGGCAACGTAAGCTGCTGCTGATTGAGCCCTGGATAGGCTGACTGATAAGGCAGTTTGAGCCAGGTGTTGCTCATTTTTTCGAATCGCGTTGGCATAACCAGACAGGCATTCAACGCATAACGCAGGATACCTTGTGGCTTTGCAGGATGCAACGATGTACTCTCTTGGGGTTAAAGTTGTCGTAGAAGCAGATGCAGCTATACAAGCCATGTAAAACACGAAGGAGAAAACTAGTACGAAAAAGCCTAATCTTGCCATGTCTTTGAACAAGAAGCGATAAAACTGAGAATTGATGTTGATGAAATGAATATAGATTGTAGAGATGTTTAATTACTTATAGAGAAATCAAAAGGTGGGTTTCCCATATCGTCTTTTTTGGATTAAATTAAATGTTTATTGCGTTCCTTCTTTCGACTTCCTCCTTTAACTGCTTTATTGATATTGTCTTTTTTTGCGGTGATTGTTTATTGTTTTACCTTCTGTTAGGCGACAAGGCATTCTTGGCCTAATCTTCCTTTCTTTTGCTTTTAAAAGCCGACTATAATTAAAATGAATATGTTGGTGACAAAACACAATAATAGCTCAAGATTTGACTTTTGACAATCAATCATCATTTATGAAAGTTTAAATGCGTTGAAACACATATAATTTTTCATCGAGCAAATATCATGAACTAATGTCACCTACAACATTCCTAGAAACCCTGAATTAGACCACAATGAAGCATGGAGTTTAATACGCCGCAACACGAGCTTGCAGTCAGTGCAGAAGCTGATTACTAGTCGCTCATAGTCTTGCTTTCCTCCCGCTTTTCGATGTTTTTAACTAGATAAGCTTTCAAGTTCACCCCAAAGCTACCCTCGATGAACGTGCATATAAATTGCTAATCACGCCAACTAGCCAATATATAATTGGGTTTTATTGCGATCACTGTGCAGTCACTATTATCTGAAGATATTTATCAGCATTATTATTTGCAAATCCCATAACTCTATTATTAATTCCTCACCAATTTATTTTTTGTCGAGGGATTAGATAAACTTAAGAGAAATTAATAGAAATTTTAATTGGTGTATCAATGTCATTTTTTAAATATTTTATTCGTTCTCACTTATATATTATAGTGTACAAAATAGTTATGAACAAATAAATTTTAAGGATACAATGAAATTTAATAACTGTCTACGTTTTGTATTGACGAAAGGTCCATTGAGCCAAGTATAACAAGGATATCAATTTCTGTAAAAAAAATTTGTACTAAATTTTTATAAAACAATCTAGGAATATAAAAGATGGTGGGATAATAGAAAAAAAAAACTTTGCTTCTATTTTTTTTATCTATCATATAAATTAATGTCTCTTCATAAAGACATAATTACCCAAATAAATAGATATCTCTAGTAATAAATATAATTATTTAACAGATACCTACTTGAATAATTATGACTATTTGTTAATAATTAAGCGCCATAACTTTTAAATTTAAGATATATAATTCATTACTATAAGTAGTGAAAGAATTTAATTATTTATAGCTTTTTATTTGTAACTATTGGAATGTTATATATATTTTGAAATTTTTTTATTATTTATTTGACGTGAGTTCCATCTACAAGTAATTGTAGAAACATTTATGTATTTCTGAAAGGGAAGAAATTAAATTAGAATTATCTTAAAAAGTATAGTTTTTAGACACCAATAAAATAGTGTATGTAACTTAATTTTAAAGATAACAATTATTATTATTATTATATATTCATTTGTATCTAATATCTTTTCAAATTTTAATTAAATTACTTAAAATAATTAATTTTTAAATTATAAACAAAAATCTATTCTTCTTTTACAAGTTTTAATCATTTTGTTTTTTTCCATTAATTAATTTTTTTATTTTTTGTGCAACCAATTTAAAAAAATAGTAATTTTTTCAATTTTCCTATATCATTAACACATAATTTTGGTAATTATTTTACCTTGAATCCCGAGCCTCAAACCTTAAACTTGAATCTTAAACCTTAAACCTTGAACCCTGAACCTTGAGGTTCAAGATTTGAGATCTAAAGTTCAAGGTTCGGGTTTAGAGTTTGGGTTTAATGGTTTGGAGTTACTGTTTACGAGTTTAGGATTTAGGATTTAAGAGTTTGGGATTATGAGTTTAGTGTTTGAGAATTTAGGTTTTGAGGTCATGGTTTGAGATTTTATATTCAAAGTTTAGGATTTTGAGTTTGAGGTTCAAGACAAAATTTATCAAAATTATATGTTAATAGAAAATATCATTAAATAATTGAAAATGGACCATAAATATTATGATGAGGAGAATCTGTAAAATAATTTCTCTATAAATGAGTGTATAATAATAATTTGATAATATAACAAAATTTTATTAATACCTAAAACCGTTAACTTTTAGAATCATCTTATTATAAATTACTCCCTTTCTAAAATAATAAATAGTTAGAATATCGCTTTTAAATAATGAGTCAGACTGTGCTATCATCTTAATTAACGAATTCAGCAACAACGACAAAGTGGTTTGTAAAAACTAAAACCAAAGTCACCAAGAACCAATCGAAGCAGGCACTATAATTTTCACAAACATTTAGAAATGTGCAGAGTCAAATACTTTAGATGGTCAAATATTCAAGAGTAGCAGTGGCTAGTCATGAGTTTAACTCTGACACGCTTGATGAGCATAGAAGTATTCCTCATTCCCCGGTTTCAGAGAACAAATTCATAGCAGATAAGGCTGTTGAAAACAGAGTGTAAAGGAAGTTCCAAAAGTAATGGCTAAATTGTTGATGGTGGTGATTTACGTGATGTTGGGGACGATGACAACCGTTACGGATGGGCAAGCAACTTGTGCGCAGAAGCTGGTGCCTTGTCCTCCTTACCTTAACAACTCCACGGCCAAACCTCAGAACTCCTGCTGTAACCCTATCAGAGAAGTCGTCGCTAATGAGCTTCCCTGCCTTTGCAACCTCTACAAAGACCCAACTTTGCTCACTTCTTTCAATGTCACAGTCGCTGAAGCTCTCAGGATCTCGCGTGAATGTGGCATCACTACTGATCTCAGCGCCTGCAGCGGTTTGTGTCTTACAGCCTATGAATGGATTGGTTTTTAATTGTATTATATGATAGAATTGTTTATGATATTTACTCACTAAACTGAATGACTGATGATTATTTATGCATGTCTAGGACTCTAGAATTTTGTTTTCCAGCTACAGTTACTTCTCCTTCGTCTGCTCCAGCCCCTCCAGGTAACAAATTATATATTTAATTTTCTGGAATGAACTTTCTTATTCTCTTTCTCGGGAAACAAAAGGAAAAGAAAAAAAGCATTGCAGTTAACTCCTTTATAGAAACAAGTGAGTCTTCGATGAGTTTACCCAGGAGAAGCTGCTAGTGGTAGATAGCCATCTGTGTCTGAGTTTTTGTCGCTTAACCAGAACTTGGAGATAACATGTGAACCCCATTTAGAAAAAAACCTTTTCGGGTTAGAAAGCAGAAAACATATGAACACGAAGACTCTTCTTTCCAATACTTTCCGCTTCTGCCGATTCTAGGACTTGACACACCTTTTTTTAGTTCCTTACAAAGGGCCTATGCACTACAACATGGTGCCTTGCCTAAGAATAGTGCAACTTGATGTTGCAAAAAGAACAAAAAAACCTTGGTTGAATAAGCTAAATTTAATTATCTGGAACTGAATAAGAAAGACAATCTGTTTGTTTGTAACTAGCTACCATGAGTTTGCAACTGTTTAAGCGTTCATGTTTGCGCCTAAAATTTTCAGGAAAAACGTGCTCACAGGATACTATTGACTGCAATTACCACCATATTATTATTATTATTTTTTGTGAATTATAAGAAGAGGGAAAAGTCCTAACAGTAACACGACTGAGCAACTCAAACACAAACTACATTTAAAACGGCAAACATCTTGATCACCAAGTTAACACACGAAGTTACAGTATTCTTATTTTTAGTCTCTATAAAGTTATATTTTGAAGAGATATTAATATGAACCGTAACGAGAATCAACATTTATTAGAGTAAATAATAATTCTTAAAAATAACTGCTGAAAAGTGATTTGTGATGTAAGTTTAGTTAGATATAATGTTGTTTTTTTTTTACTTTGTAATAGTTTGATTTTATTTTATATTTTTAATATTATTTATATTTATGACTTTGCTTATGATTCTACTGTAATTGTACTGGTGATTATCAGTGGTGCAGCCAAAAAAAAGTTAAAATTGTAAGGTCAAATTTAAAAAAAATCAAAACATTAAAATGTTATATAAATTTATATATAATATTAATATTTAGATAAATTAACGTATAATATAATTAAATATAAGACTATTATAAAATTATTAAAATAAAAATAACTAAAAAAAATATCAAACATATTTCAATATTGTTAAATTAGTTGAATTATTTTTGTTGTTGTCAATATTGTTAAAAGTACGAAATAATTAACTTTCAAAAATCAAATTTATTATAACCAAATAATATAATTATATATAATACTTAATTTTTACAAACAATTTTATAACATAAATTAAATATTTATAAAATTCTACATTGGAAGTCAATATCTAAGCTTGAACTTTTTTTTAATTATTTATCAAATAACAACTTAGTAAATAGAATTACTATGGCAAATTATACAAAATATGAGATAAATAGAGACACAATACAAAAATGAATTCAGCATTTGCAAAGTTGATGAAACCAACATACAATTAGTAGCTTTCTTTCACCAAAATAAAAATCATTTAAATGATTTTTTTTTGGTGTTATGAAAATGCAATATGTCAAACACAGTATAAACACAAACAAAAGATTTACACTAGCAACAACAATTTCTAAATAAAAAATGTTAAATTTTTAATCAATATTCAAGAAATTCAATATTATAGACACAACCAATCCTAATTGTTTAAAGATTTGTATAATCAACCTCTAAAAATTATTACTCTATCAAAATGTTAGAAATCTCATACAAAATCAATATTTTAAAATCATTCAAAATATTGCATAAAAATCTTAATTTATTACAAGAAAAACCACAACCATAATTTTCTATTGATAATCAATAAAATTTGAAAGGAAAGATTAGTTGTTACCAAATTAGGAAGAGTCACTTGAAGATATTCAAAGATAGATCACATATCTTGTAAGAATTTTAGAGAGATTATGAGAGAAAACAAGAGAAATTTGAAAGAAAAATGATAAACATTAGAAGAAAAATTTTAGGGAGTTTTTGGGTGGGGCAGATTAATTTATTTTCACATAAAATAATCTATATTATTTTCAAAATTTTTATGGAATTAATTTACAAATTTTATAAATTAAAACCTTTTATAGAGTAAGAATTCTACACTAATAAAAATATATAATTTGGAGGTCATTTTATTGAAGACTTAAATGGTTTATCATGAGATGTGCAATATTTCCATAGGTGAGAATCGAACTCTGACCTCATAGTTAATGGATGAAGTGAACAATCATTATACCACAGCTCATGATTATATGACAAGCAAAACTCACATGTTCCAACAGGTTAATGAGCTTTTTTTTTGTTATTTTTTTATATAATAACATATCATGTTTATATAAAATTTCATATTTCTTATAATATAAATATATAAAAAAAAGTACTTTATTTTTTGTTAAACTTGTTCATATATTGGGTTACTTGCTTAAATATGAAATTCTATTTAATATTTGAAAGCGTTTGGACAAAAATATTTGATTTAAAAAAATAGACATCAATAAAAAAAAACTAAACTCATTTAATATATATGTCAAGTTTAAGCTCAAATATTCAAAGCTTAAGTCCAACTTAGTCTAGCTCGTTTTAGAGGTGATTATGGGTCGGGCAGGGTTCAGACAAAAATTAAACCCGTTTTCTAGGCCCGAGATCGGCCTGGCCTGAAACATGGGCCTAAAAATTTGTCCAAGCTCGGCCCAAAATAAAATTGCTAAGCTCGAGCCCGACTTGACCTATATTAATTTTTTAGCTTATTTCATTAAATAAAAAATTTAAAAATATAATAAATCAAATACATTTAAAAACGTAAAAACAAATATTAAAACAAGAAACAAATAAAAAAGGAGACTAAAATAATTCTTAAAACAATACAAAATTTGAAAATATAATAAAAAGTGGTTATATTAAAATTGAAAATAAAAAAATAAATATGATTAAAAATAAAAAAAATTATTTAGTATTGTCAAAACCATTTTTTTGAAAAAGGGTCAACTTTTATTTTGAAAATGAAAATAAAAAACAGGAGTCGCCACCAATCCTTTTTATGAGGTGTGATCGGGTCACCTTATAATTAATCGTTCTAATAAAACATTGTGATTTATTAAAACAATAATTTTGGTCTACGAAATTCAAGAAAACGGTTCGGGAGTCGGTTACGTACGAGGAAGGATTAGCACCTTCGTAATTCCCAAAATTAGTACCTAATTGATTAATTAATGTCTTAACGTCGAAAGTTAAAAACCCGAAAAAAAGTACGATCCTCTCCTTTTTATTAATGTCGATTAAAAACTTCGAGCGAAGTAAAACGAGTATTGAAGGCCCTTTCGTCTCGCAATACCAAAATGTCATATCCCGTAAGTTAGGACACGGCATTTGAGTCCTTCGAAAGTAAGCTAGCCTTTTAAATTGTTTTATTTTAAAAATTGTATTTTGATTTATTAAAAGGTATTCGGTTGTTTAGATCCAACGAGAAAAAATCGAGACCCTCTGAGTTAGGGCATGACTTTCTCGAATTTCTAAATACAAAATCTTGCCTTTATTTTTAAAAGTTTTCTTTTCTTTCTTGAATCTTGGTGAAGATTAATGTAACACCAATAAAATGTAAAAATAAATCACGTTGCAAATATAGATAATAGAATAATAATAACAACAATATAAATAACAACGATAAAAAAGAAATGATAATAAAGGTATATAAAAAATAATGAAATAACAATAATAGGCCAAAAAGGAAGAAAATAAAACAAGCCGATTGTAAACAAAATAATAATAATAAAAATAAGTAAAAAAAACAAATAAGAACTAATAAAAGTTTAATTAAAAATTGAAATTAAGCATACCAACACAAATAAAGCGATATTTAACAAAATAGTTAAATAATAATAATAATAATAATAATAATAATAATGACGATGATATTAATAATAATATAATAAAAAAAGTTTAAAAAAACTATATAATAGGATATAAATAAATAGAATGATAATAACAAGAGTAAAAAAATATGTATATAAAAAAATAATGAAAATAATATTAATATATAAATAGAAATAGAAATATAATAATAGTAGAAATATAAATAGATAAATAAAAATTAGATGAATAATAGTATTAGAATAACAAAATAAATAAATAGAATAGCAATAATATATTAGTTAATAATATATTAGTTAATTTAATAATAAAATAGCAAAAACAAATAAAGGGACTAATTTGAATTTTAAAATAGAGGCTAAAGGGGCAAATTAGAGATAAAATAAAAGGGAAGGGTTAAATTGTAACGCGCGCATACAAAGAAGGATCAAATGGGCAAATAATCCCTTCCCATATGCACACCGTTTAAAAAGGACCAGAATAAAAATTTTAAAATTAAACGGGGTGAATTTAAAAAAGATAAAAGAAAAGGAAATAGGACCAAATTGGACAGGTGACGGAAGGGGCCAACGTGCAAATAGCCCATTCACCACGGAAACACGCGGATCCTGCGGACAACTGGTCAGGTCGCGCGGGTCTCTTTCATACGGCTTCGTTTTGGACACTCAGGGAAGGGACTGAAACGGCGTCGTTTCACTTAGGTATTTAAACCCAAAATTTTCCTTAACTCCCATTTCAACCCCTCATAGCAGAAAAAAAAAGCTTTTAAAAGAAGCTCTCTCCCCTATTTAGCTCCTGCCAAAGAGCCACCGTGTTCCGCCGATGGCCACCGGTCGCCGGCGATGGTCTCCGCCGTGCCCGGTGGCCGAAAAAGCTAAAAGACCCCCCTTTTTTTAAAGTTTTCTTTTCCAAATATGAGCCCGATTTAGCCATTGTTTTAACACACACAAAAAAAATAAAGTAAAATTGGGAAAAGGGGTTCTATTTTCCCTTCTCTAGACCCTTGTTTGAAACCCAACGGGTTTCGAGATGTCTAAACGTCGACAATGGCCTTCGACGGTGGAGAGAAAACAGAACGAAAGGTATATTTTCTACTATTTTCTTATTTATTTCGAATATATTAAGGAGTACAAAGAGAAAGCACCTTTTTTCAGCTTAGAATATGATTTTTGGTTGCTATTGCTTTTTCTTTTCTTTCTATTTCTCTGTATTCGTAGAAAAAAAATTACATCGTAGTTGTTCATGGCTTTTATAGCTGAAAAAGAAAAATAAAAATACAATATTGTTGCTCTATTATTTTTGTTCTTTTTTTTTTGTTGTTGCTGTCCATTTCTACAGGTATGGAGAAGTCCAGTTGGCGTGTGGTGGTGCGTACGGAGGCCAACGTGGAGCGCAGCGGCCATCGCTGACCTAGGGTTTCCACGGTTTGCTGAAAAACTAGGTTAGTTTTGGCCTATAGTATTGGGCTTAGGGTTTTTTTTGGGGGGGTTTGTAATTGGGCTTTGTTATATTGTAAATGACTGTATAAAATTTGGACTTTTATTATTTTGGTTTATTTGTTGTTGGTTTTTTTTTTGTTTATGATGGGCCGGACAAATTGGGCTTGTTACAAGTATATAATTCGGGCCAGGCCAGGCCGGGCCAAAAAAGTTTTACCAGGGCCCAGCCCGTTTTCTAAGCAGGCTTCTTTTTTTGCCCAAACCCATATTTCGGGCCTATATTTTTACCCAAACCTTTTAATTTTTTGGGCGGGCCTTCGGGCGGGACCGGGTCATCCAACCCATGATCATGTCTAGCTCGTTTTCAAGCTTATAATATATATTTATTTTATTTGTTATATTATATATCATATAAAAATAAAATAAAATATGTAAATATTAAAAATTGAAAATTAAAAATTGAAAATTATGTTACTAGAAATTTAATAAGCGAAAAGATGTATAATGGCAGTAAAAGGAGAGTTACATTTAAAAAATAATAATATTAAATATGCTAAATGAGTTTGAAATTTTGGATTAATGTTTTACAAATATGTATAAGTTTTAAGTAAAACTTGGAAATTCGAAATTTAAACCAGACCTAACTTACATAAGCGAGTGGAACCAAGTGGGCAGCAGCACCCCTAATCCCATCAGTTCTCACATCTTTAATCAGGCCTAAAGGATATTGACCCATCATCCATACCACCAATTACCACAAACACCACCCTCTTTGTGTTGAAAATAATGGTGATTGCATGCTATTCCTCCAATCATACTCAATAGGTCAGCTATCTAAGCTCACCAACCAGTTAATATAACCTACCACTCCCTCTGGTTTTAAACCAAATAATTCTTCCCTAGGAGAGAGAAGGTTGCAACTTGCAAGACCAAACTAGGAAAAAGCAAAACTTCACCCTACCAAACTCTATCTTTATTACACATATTATTCCTTAGGCCTATGAATGTGTCTTGTAACACGGAAAGGGACAGCGTTGATCCATCAAGAAAATCCCATCTTTTGAATGTCCTATTACACACCACTAAGTGCGGGGGCAGCTTCGGTTCCTAAATATAATTAAGGGTCAGATTCTTAATCCAAACCCCAACTTAAATTATTTTTTACCAAATTCCCTTCTCATTTCTCTACACAAGTTGAACTTTGATTTACATTGTTTTCGGGGGGTTTTTGGAGCTTTGTCCATCGTCGGCTTTCCCTTTTATATAAAGTTTGCTAGTCTTTCTTTGCTTATTTATTTATTTAATTAATTCTTTCCTCAATGACGACTTCATTGGTCATGTAATTACACAATTCTTAATCAACATATTTATACTCTTTTTTCTTTTTTTTTCCATCTGAATAGTAGTTTATTAATTAATATCATCATGTTTGTGTAGAATAGTAATCACAAAGTCTTCAAATTCCTATTTGGTAGTTCATTAGTCGCTATATGCTATCTATGGCCTTATGGTATTCATGTCATAATGATGCTCTTTCAAGTATAATTTGAGTCACCAGTAGTAAAAAGTAAAAAGTAATTATAAGGTTGTTATTTTCATTTTATAAAATCTTTATGGAATTAAGTAGAAGTTGGAATAAGAAATGGGTGTAGCTAGTCTACATTGGTTATACATTGGTTATCTTTCGACGTAATTATTATATTATTATTATATATTTGTAAATTGAAAATCTCAATTCAAAATTTTGATGATGCACTAATTGAATCAATGATGAATTCATCATTCGAACGTAATCATCAATAAAAGAGCTTGTTTTTGGGTGGAATTAAATATTTGGCCGACTATATATTATGATTGTGAAATTAATGCAACGATGTAGTATTTCTTATTTGAAAAAAATGATATAATTTTTCCCCTCATATGTCTTATAGTAGGGACAAGAAATCTTTTAACAAAGAGCGAAAAATCATGATTAATAAATTAATAATTTGGAAGAGCGTTTTTAATAAGGATAATAATAGTGTGTTTTGGGAGTCTAATACGAATATTGACAAAAAAATTTATTATTTGGATTGAAGTGTGAGATAAAGGGTTCAGGTATATTGAATTGGAATGCAATAATACACTAAAGGTTGAGTTGCTTTTAGTTGGATGACATGTCAATAATAGATTGATGGACTTACGCTTAGTATATTCCGACATATTTAAATGAAGTGATTGATTATATAACAAAAAGTATTATAAATAGACTCACAGTTCTAGAGGAACTACTATCCTCTATGGTTAATTTATTGTTGGCTGATTGCAATACTTCCATGCAAATTTAATTTGAGAGTTTGATATAATCATTTTGTGCTATTATTTTTTACCAAAAAAATAATGTGTGTGTGGTTTTTTTAAGCATTTTATTTATTTATTTTTATAAAGAGTATAAGGAAACTTAATTTGATATCAATCAAAATAAAAGATTACCGATATACCATCATCAACTTAGACGTACAGATCAAACAAACAAATACCTCAATAAATACATAAACACCAAAGGAATTAAAACACAAAAATATGAACCACCATGTTCGATCATAAAACTCTCTTGACACCTGCTTCGGCTAAAGCTCCACAACCAAGGAGTACATCTTTGATCATTTCAAATAAATTGGAAGAACGTTATTAATATAAAATTTTGACTTAACAAAAAAAAAATTAATAACTTGGAGGAATTTAATTGTCATGAAATGTGTTGTCTAAGCTTTTTGGATGTTGATATTAATCATGGTATTTTTTAGATCCCATCTTAAATATCACTGAATTCAGTTGACTCGTCATATGCTAATGATCTTCTTATTTTTACAAAAGGTACAGTTGATTCAATAGTTGGGGTATGGAGTTTTTTGAAATATTTCTATCAAAATTCAAGGCTGCAATAAAATGTTGCTAAAGATTTTTTTTGCATTGGCATCTCAAATTAGGAAATGGAATAGATTCATCTCACTACTGGGTTTAAAAAGGGAGAGTAGATGGACTAAGGTTGGTGGTAGTTTCTGTCTCTTGGATGGATTAAGGTGAATGTGGATGGTTCTTTGTCAAGTACTAGACTAATGGCAATCATAGGGGAGTAGTGAGAGGACTGAATGGAGGATGGGGGTTTTCAGATGGTAATAGGATTGTCCAATATTTTTTAGGTTGAAGCTCGAGTACTACTCGAGGGCTTAAAGTTAGCTTGGACAAAAGGATACCACCAAGTGGAGATTGAGAGTGATAATGCTATATTGATTTCTGTTGTACAAAATGGGTTAGCAGCGAACAACATTTACAATGAAGTTCAACTTATGCATGATTGGTGCTTTAAATATTGGAATGTGACTTTCTGTCAGATTGTGAGGGACAACAATAAAATAATACACTTTCTTGCTAGAGAAACTCAAGGCGGGATGGAGAAATTATTTATTCATGTGGATCCACCAATATATTTAAGGAACTTACTTGAAGACAACATCTATTGTGCGATGAGAATTGTAAGGACCCAAATTTGCCCGAACCCAAACCAACACAAAAAAAAAAGAAAAACCAAAATCCAAAAATAATAACAAAAGTCAATTTTTAACAGTCCTTTTTACAAATTACAAGCCCAATCCCGAACAGCCTAACTAAGCCCAAACCTATGGGGCCCAAAAAGCCCAAAAACTTAAACCAAATCAGAAACCCTAGGGTTTATGAAACCTCAGCGCCGCAGCAGCTACTCCACCAGCAGCATCCGCACGCGCCAGCTACCCCCGCCACGTTGCCTCCGTACCTGCAAAAGAAGACAAGCAAAGGACGACCACAACAGCAAGAGCAAAAAAAATAAGCAGAGCAAAAAGAAAAAAGAAAAGAAATTGTATTTCTCTTTTACATTTTCTTTGGTTCGGCTATAAAGCCAAGAAATTTTTCATTGTAATTTTTACGCACACTACAGATACTGAATAGAAAAAAGGATTTAAAAAAAATGTGATTCATAAATCAAAACTCTGGATGCTTTTGGTTTTTTTCTGATTTTGGTTTTTTTCTTCCTTTTGATCTTTCGTTTTTTTTTTGCGCTCGAAAGCAAAAAGAAAAAAGGAAAAGAAGTTTTACCTTAAGAAGAGGCCGCAGATTTCGTTTCATCTCGTTGAAATCGAGACCGGAGGGGAATCTTAAGGCTATAGAGCGTTCTCCAAGGTTTAGAGGCATTCATCGCCATTTAGGAAGAATCGACATTGTAGGATCAAAATGGTTTCGGCGTTTAGGGTTCATAGGAATGAAGGAAAGAAGGCTAGGGTTAATTCTGCTGAATGGTCCGATTTTGGCCTTTATCAATGACTAAACACTGTGCCGTTTTGACCTTGATTCTATGGCACAAAAACGGTGTCGTATTAAGTACTCGACCTGATCCGGCTCTTCGCCCCTAGGATCCGCGTGTTCTTGCGGAGAAGGGATATTTGCATCCTTGATCCTCCTCTCTTTGCACGTGCATTCAATTGCACCTTTTCTCGTTTTACTTTGTTTTTAATTTAGTTCTTTAATTTGGGCGCATTTTCGTTTTAGTCAGCGTTTAAACACTGCGCTTTGGATTTGGGACATTTGCTGTTTTAATCCTTGATCATTTGAGCGCATTTTACTCAGGTCCTGAATTCTGTTTTAACAATTTGATTTATTTGTAAATTATCCTTCAGATTGTGTTTTATTCCAATTAAGCTTCTTAGTTTATATTTTTGTATTTTTTATGAATTATTCCTCATTCATTCTTTGACATATTATCTTAGTATATTGTTTTGAATTATTTTATTGATTTCCTTGTTTTAATTTCATTTCTTTATATATTTTCATTTTGTTTTATTATACAATCAATTTATTTTTGAAATTCTCTTTTTATGAATATTCTTTGCTTCAAATATTATATTATTACTTTCACTTGTATTATTTATATTAAACTATTTGTATCTTATGAATATTTTTTATTCACATATATATATATTATTTTGTATATCATTTATATCGTTTTATATATATATATTTTAAATCTATATAATTTATTGCTTTTAAAATTTTATTTTACTATACATATATTTTGTTTTTTTTACACTTTCGTCTATTATTATTTTTATTAAGTTTTTCATCTCATGTATGTTGTCAATAAGTTAATACATGTTGTTTTAAATTATTTTGTATCTCAGTTATTTTAAATTTCTTCATATGAAATATTCATTTTAAAACTTATCCATATGTTATTGCACTTATTCCTATTGTGTACTTTGTTTAAATTTTCTTGTGCATGGCCCTTTGTTAGACCTTTTTTTCACATATAATTTAGGTTAAAATTATATACATGTATTAGTTTCAAATCCCCTTTCCTTCCTTTACTTTAAATTCACTTATTATCATTCAAAATTTGTTTTAGATTTTGTTAGTTTGCTATACAAATGTTAAAATGTATGTATGCATGTATTTGGTTTTGATTGTTAATATTGTTTGAGTATGATGTATTGGAAGTTATTATTATTGTATATTTTAAATTGTATATTCTGATCATTATATTTTCCATTCAATTATGTAATGTTGTAACCACATTTTGTGCTTGATACTATGCTTTCTTCTCCAACACATTTGGGCCAGTTTTATTGGTTTCATTATTTTTGTACTGCATGCGAACTAAGTAGAATGCGTTTTAAGCCAGTTTTATGATTATTCATTAAAAAATTCTTTAAAATAAAGGCAACGTTCGATGTTTGGCAATTCAGGGAATCGTGCTCTATCGTGCTGGGTTGCAATTTCATGTTTGTTCAAAATAATTGAATATTCCTTTAGATTTTCACTCATGTCTTTAAAAATTCTTTAAAACGAAGGAAACGTTCGATGCTTAGCAATTCGGGGAATCGTGCTCTATCGTGCTGGGTTGTAATTTTCCGTTTGTTCAAAATAATCGAACGTCCTTTTTGGATTTCACTCATATTTTTTTAAATTCTAAAACAAGGCAATGTCCAATGTTTAGAAATTCGAGGAATCGTGCCCTATTGTGCTAGGTTTTGTTTTTTTCGTTGGGCTAAATAATTGGGAATCCTTTTATAATTTTCAACATATAAACTTTTAGAAGTCAAAATTTATCGTGTTTTCGAGGGTATAAAGGATCGTGTCCTATCGTGCTGGATGTGATGCTGTATTCCTCCGAAACAAGAAAATTTTGACGACCAACTTGAGCCATTCAAATGCTTCAAAAGGAACCATATTTTAAAAATAACTTTAAAGCTTAGACATAAGGACAGTACTTAATCAACTTGGTACCAATTTTGGGCGTAGTGAAGGTGCTGATCCTTCCTCATACGTAACTGACTCCCGAACCCGTTCTCTCAAATTTCGTAGACCAAAATCGTTGTTTTAGTAAACCAAAATATTTTATTAAAATGACCAAACTTCTTGGTGATCCAATCACGGGATTGATGGTGACTCCACAATTTGTTTTAAAAAGTCGATCCCTGTTTGTTTTTATCGAAAAATGGATTTGACAGCTTGGCGACTCCACTGGGGAGCACAAGAGAGTTAAACCATAAAATTGATTATTTGTTGTCCTTTTGTCAAAGAAATTGAAATTTTGTTTTGAAAATCATGATTCTTTCGATTGCATTTGATTGTATGATCGTTATGGTTTGGGTCTTGTAGAATAATAATGCATTGCATTGCATGACCGCTATGGTCACACCCTCTAAGTGGAAGTAAGAAACTATGCTTTTGTGAGGTTTTCACCTCTACATGGGCTAGTGGATTGCTTCTAGGATACATCTGTACTTATGATTTCGTGAGATTTTCATCTCCGCATAGTCATAGGGAAATGTATTCCCCTAAGCTGAACTCAATCCATATGAGCCTATAATGGGTGAGGATTGAGGAATCTGCTGCTTCAGGTACCCTCTCCCTAGAACCGAGCCACATATAGTGAACCTTGAGAGTCCACCTTAGGTAGGTTCTTGCCCAAATTTATTGGTCAACTGAATAGGTACTTTATTTGTTATTTATTTCTGTACTAACGTGTTTTGTTTTTGTTTGTTTATGACTGCATTGTATTACATCATCATAGAAAGGAGGTGTTGATTCATATTTGATTGCTAAATAGAACAGTTTGTCATAAGAAAACAAATTTCTTGATAAAGTGGATTACAATACGGTTGTCTGAATATGGTCCAAGTGAACACGACAGAAGAAGGCTAACAGTTCGCAGAGGAAAACAAGACTTTACCTAAGGATTCAAGCTGATAAATATTATTCAAAAGCCGTCACGTCCCGACTTTCTTAAAGGAGCTAATCAACATTGCGAGGATAGTAAGTCGTGGCCTGGATCAAGCAAAAAGGAGCTAGTAAAGGCATTTGTTGGAAGCTTGTGAGATTTGACTTTCACAAAGAAAAGGGATCAGTGTCTTTGTCTGAAATATGAAAGCAAGGCCGTATACGTAACCCTTTTTATGTAAAAGAATTTGTTTTCTAGAAAAGTTGTTCTAAGGGAATTAAATTCAAAATCAACATCTTTCTTTTCTTTGCATTCATCCCATGCATTTGCATTGCATTGCATCATGTGCATTAGATTTTCCCAAAATGACCCTAATTAGGTAAAATTATTTCAGAACTGACAAAGGATATGGACCAAAGGTTGGAGTTAATAGAGCAAAGGAAAATACAGATGCAAGAGCAATTGATCAAAATTCAACAAGATATGCGAGAACAAATGCTAGAACTCCAAAAAATATGATGGGCCAGTTAACCTAGTTACTGGCCGGAGAATTTGAAAAAAGGAGTGACCCAGTGGTCAATAGTGAGGATGATAATGAAGAGATCATCTATTCCCCAGGTCTTACCCTAATAAGCGTCCTAACCCAACCAAACATGTAAGGGGTACCCGTCATTATCGGACCCCTATATCAGGTTGATACCTCGGCACTGTTGAACTTCCCGATGGGTTCATGTTTTAACCTGGAAGATGATCGAGCCAAACCGGTTGTTCTGGCAGAAACGAAGGAAAGGAGAGAGTGGACTTTAAAGTCCCCGAAGAAGAAGGAAAAGAAAGCAAATAGTAGGAGTAGGTATAACAAGAGTCGTTCGAAGCCGATTATGGTAAGCCAGCCAAGGACGGTAACTACCAGCCATCAGGCCTCCCCAAGGCAAGAACCCAATCGAAGACTGAACTCAGAAAAACCCCAATTCACGCCCATCCCAATCGCGTACAGGAAGTTGTACCACATTCTGTTCGACGCACATATGGTATCCCCTTTTTACATAGAACCAATACAACCTCCACACCCTAAATAGTACGATGCAAGCGGCCAATGTGAATACCATGTGGGAATCACGGGGCATTCTATCGAGAAATGTACCGTTTTTAAAAAGCTAATCAAAAGATTTATCAAATTGGGTATCGTGAAATTCGATGATCCCTTTGGAGCAAGAAATATATTATCCAACCTTTCTGTTAAAGGGGTGGACATTATGAGTTCCGTGATGGATAGGGGCATGAGATCCAATGGTACATCGAGCTTAGGACTCTAGTGTAAGACCTGGTATTGGGGAATGTAATACCCCTACCCGTATTCATTGCCGGAATAGGGTACGAGGCATTACCAGAGTTTACGAATTAATTTTTTTTATATTCAATATAGCCCCTTTATAAATATCTAACCTTCCCTGCAATATTAAATCGAGACCAATCCACATCAACCAAATCAATTCAACATATTTTCAAGATAAATTCATGCATATTTATAAGATAACGTCATCACATATCTAAAACCAGGTTTGTTAACCATACTAATGGCTAACTTTACATTCATTTCACGTTAACATTTACTTTTTTAGCTTATACATGCCATTGATTTCCAAAATAAAGTTTCTTTATATACCGAAATCCTGAGGTTGACAGTGTGATGTGTCTCCGACCAAATCCGACCTCCGAGCTCTTAACACTACAAAACAGGGAAAAAGGAAACGGGGTAAGCACTTTGTGCTTAGTAAGCTCATGTAACAAGAATTATACTTACCTAATATTTTCAATACAATATAATAAACATTCATATATCCATTCAATGCATTATTACCCTAACATGCACAAACTCAACATTCAAGTTAGTACAATAATTTCTATGTATCAATAATATATATACCATGATTGATGAGCTCGTCAATACTATGATTTCCATTTCCTTGCTATTTTTCCATATTTATCCCGTTGAATTTATCAGAATTTTGATGGATTTTCAGAGGTACACATTTATTGTAAAATTTCGGGTCCGTCAATTCATATTCATCTGCGCACATATCCATTTCAGAGAGCACACTCCCGCGAACCTCAACCTTGCAGCGGGATTACCAGTCGAGGCTAAATCCCCTGCAATATAAACTCATAGAGTACTGTCGAGATTACCAGTCCAGGCTAAATCCTCTGCAACGACAATTACTTTAATGAGCTTGGATCTGAATTACCAGTCCAGGCTAAATTCAGACCCTAATTCGGATTACCCGTCCGGGCTAAATCCATTTTACACATACTCTTCGGGAGGGCTATATTAGGATAGGATCACCCGTCCGGGCTAGATCCTTTTTGCCGTCAATTCCTTTTCAGAGATCCATTGAATTTTTCTTTCATTCAAACGGGATTTCTTCCCATTTTATCAAATATATCAATGTTTCATAAATTTTCATATAATGAACATTCAAATCATATTCATATCAAAAACATGCATTTCAAGCATTTAAGAATATAATTCAAGTTACACGAACTTACCTTGATACTTGTTTGTAAACAGTAAAAATCTACTAATCCCGAACTTTTTACTTTCCTCGATCTAGCTTCGTATTTGAATCTTCTGGATCTAAATAAATAAATTTAATTATTAATTTAATACATTTCATGTTCATATGCAACATTCTCTATAATTCAACTATTATTTATAGTTCATTCAAAACTGTCTACTTGAGTCATAGTCACTAAATTATTTATAACTCGAGATACGAAACTCCAAATTAAGATTCGTTAATTTTCCCTGAAACTATACTCATATATCTTTTTACCATAAAATTTTAAGAATTTTTTGTTCAGCCAATAAGTACAGTTTATTCTTTAAAGTCACCCCTGTTCTGTTGTCGACAGTTCTGACCATTCTTCACTAAAAATTAATTATCTCTTCATACAGAATTCAAATAATGTTCTCATTTATTTCTATTAAAAATAGACTCATTAAGGATTCTAGAAATATAAATTTAAGCCCATAATTGTTTTTCTTAAACTTTTTATGATTTTTCAAAGTCAGAATAGGGGAACCCGAATTCATTCTGACCTTGTCTCACAAAATTCATTATATCTCAAAATTTACAAATCCATTGCTTATACTATTTCTTCTATGAGAAACTAGACTCAATAAGCTTTAATTCCATATTTTTTTAATCTTCTGATTCTATTTCTACAATTTATGGTGATTTTTCAAAGTTAGTCTACTGCTGCTGTCCAAACTGTTTTTGTGCAAGCTGTTTATTACCATTTTTCCCCTAAGCTTTTAATAAATGATAATTTCGTCCCTACTCAATTAGCCTCTCAATTGAGCTGATTTTTCTCAATTAACATTTTATTCTATCACCTTAAACTAGTTAAAAACCTTTAGGAATCATAATTTCAGCAATAGACTTTAATTCCAAGCATTTTCACAATTAGGTACTAAAATTCAATTTCTATTGAAATTACCTAATAAAATCATCTCATAAACAAATTAAAGCTTTAATTTAATTCTATTTCATCATAAATTTACAGAACTCAACCATGGTGACTTTCAATTTCATCCATGAAATCAAAAACTAATGAATTTAATAGTAGGACCTAGTTGTAAAAGTCTTAGAAACACAAAAATTACAAGAAAAATGCAAGGATTAACTCACTTGGTGCAAATATTATGAAATATCAGCTTATAGAACCCTCCTATGGCGTTTTTAGCTGCTGGAATTGAAGAGAAATGAAGAGAAATCTAGATATTTCCTATTTAGTCCTAGCTTTATTTAGTTAATTTTGCAATATTCCAATTTTACCCTTAATTTATCAAATTTTCTGCTGATTTCATACCCTTGCCGTCCAGCCCAAATAAATTTTGGGTCTAATTGCCTTTTAAATCCTTTCTCAATAGACTCTTAGCTATTTAATCACTCTAGCAACTTTTACACCTATTACAATTTAGTCCTTTTCATTTAATTGACTACCCAAACATTAAAATTTCCTAACGAAATTTTAATACCACATTAATAACATTTCATAAATATTTATAAAATTATTTTTGACTCGGTTTTACGAGATAGAGGTCTCGATACCTTGTTTTTACCCAATCTCTTCAATAATTTCTTTTTCTATCTAATCACTAAATTGGTAAAATATTTCTATCAATATTTTCATACGATTTTCCTATCATATCAATTTTCAAGAAAAAATATTGAAATAAATTTCTCTTTAAATCGGATCTATGGTTACGAAACCATTGTTCCGATAACCTTGAATTTATGCCATTACAGGGAATCTGAACATAACGACGTATCAGAAGAGAAAATCCAGAAATAGATTTTTTGAGCATTTGCCTTTTACATACTTGAGAATGTTTTGAACAATGGGATTGTGGAAGAAATCCTTGTATTTCTAGATCTAATCTAGAGTAATATTCAAAACCCGCTTGTTGCTTTAAGCCTAAAAGCAACAAGAAGCCTTTTGTGAAATAAGCTTATATGCAAAATTTTTATTTCAATGAAATGCATGTTTGTTATCGTTTTGAGTACATATTCTTTTATTCTTTCCATTTCATATTGTACAAACGGTATTCTTAGATTTTTTCATTCATGATCATACCATACAAACAATCATCCTTAGAATCATTTATTCTTTGGAATCCGCCACCGTACCTACAACAGATCTTCAGATTTCAATGACGTGAGCGATGCTGTCACTAACTTCGAGTCTCTTTTTGAGCAAGATATGTGTCTAGAGGGATCTCAAGACCTTGAAGATGATAGAGATTGTAGCCTATCTCCTGATTTGTCAAGGATGGTAGAACAAGATGAGAAATAGATTCTACCTTACAAAGGGGTAAGGGACATCGTGAAACCTAAGAGAAAAAAAGAGGTGAAGATCAAAGCTTAACTCACCACAAAGGCAAAGTGAGACATCATTGAGTTATTCCCAATTCAAAGATGCTTTCACATGATCGCATCAAGATATGCCTGGGCTACTAAGGCCTATGGATGCTAAAAAGGGTCCATACGAGCATCAGAAGGACACATGCTTATAGTCTTACGTTAGCCAAACTAATCATGAGGTTCGGGTACTGCTGATCCACCATGGAAGGGGATTGTATCAGTCAAGCCATGAATGCCAAACGGAGGAAGATAAGACTTTTATGCCTCCTCAATTTCTTCACAAATTTTTTATATGTGGAGCATGGGTATTATGGGGCTGATCTCGTCAAAAGCTTCTAACCGATATCGATTCATCTTTGGGGTCGTTGATTACTTCACGAAAAGGGTAAAAGTTACTTCATATGCCAATGTTACTAAGTCGACAGTCATCAAATTCAAAAGAAAAAAAAAAGAAAAAACAAAATAAAACGAAACAAAAATGGGTGCCAATAAAGAATGCCAGAAAAGATCATGTCTAACATAACTGCACAATGCCAAAAGTTTGCAGTCTATTCAAAGATTAAGTGTCATATTATAGTGACGCAAAAAAATAAAAAAAAATAAAAAAATACCAAGGATCATGAGGAAGATGACCGAGACTTGTAAAGATTGGCATAAGAAGTCACCATTTACCCTCTATGCTTGTCAAACGTTGACCAGGACTTTCGTCGGGCAACAAATTGCTCGTTTATTTTATAGGATAGAAACGGTTTTGAAGACGAGATTTTTTTTCTTCGAGTCTTGTCAAAGCTGAAGTTGGGTAAGGCAGAATCGATCCAATCCCGATATGATTAGTTGAATTTGAAGAAAGAGGTTGGAAGCTATCTGTCGTAGTCCAATACACCACAAATAAATGATGTGAGCTTATGATAAAGAGGTTTATCCTAGAGAATTCCATGAGGGAAACCTGATATCGAAGAAAACCCTTTCTATACAAAAGAACTTCAGAGGAAAACAGATGTCAAACTGGGAAGGACCTTATATAATGAAGAATGAATGTTCTAAAAGGAGCATCGATTCTAGTCGTTGATGGCAAAGATTTGCCCAATCCAGTGAATTCAAATCCAGTCAAGAAGTATTCTACCTAAAAGGGGAGTCCAAGGTGAAAACCTGTAAAGGACGCCTTGAAGAAAAAAAAAAGAGGCCAAGGCAAAAATCCGCAAAGGGCGCTTTGAGACCAAACGGGATTTAAGTTGAAAACCCGAAAAAGGCGGCTCAAATTTGGATCAAAATGGGGCATACAACAGCCTTGCTATGCTCGAATTAACGATGAAGAAGTATGCTACCTCTTGGGGCATCGACAAAGTACTCTGGATCCCCTAAAACACATATTGAGCTCAGAAGGGTCCTTAAGAAGTTGGTACAGAGAAGCTAAAGCTGCGATATCTGGGGCACCTAGTTCTCCATTTTATCCATTTTTAATTTGCTATATTTGATTAATTTATTCATTTTGAGTTAATTTCCTTCCTATTGCATTTTCAATCTTTGATTAATTCATTCCTTTCGAGATATTCTCCCAATCAATTTCCTTGTTCATTGTTATGATCTTTTTCAAGCATTTTGCATTGAAATAATGATTAATGGACCGATAATACTTTCATAAAAGAAGTTCTGCATATTACTTTGGAAGTTTCTAAATAGTATAAGAATCTGAAACAGGACTGTTTTTTAGAACTCACCAAACCTAAGGGTTGAAAATGTTTGAGACATAGGAGACTAAATTGTGATTATCTCTTTGGATTTTCTGTCAAAGGTATCAGTTGAATGAAGAGGCGAGATATTTCGTCGGTGATGCAACCTCGACAAATAACGAGCAATGTCAACTCAAGTGTAAAAAGGGATAATTCTCAGGAAAAGAAAAATGATACTCTGCATTCATGCAAATATCAGATATATACACAGGGTCATTACAACAAAAGAACGGTGTAACAAATCAAATTGATTGAAAACGATATAAATCCTATACCTCTGAGTTGCAGCAGGATGGAAAAAAATAAAAATAAAAATAAAAAAAGAGTCAAATTAAATTATTCTCCTGAAGTTGCGGTGGAAAATACAAACATTATGTCCCAGAAGTTACGGTGGAAAGGACTCTGAAATTACAAGCGGGTCAAGCTTGCTAGCAAAACGTGATTGTTTCTTTGACGTTTCTGTCAAGAGTGCCAGCCAAACAAGATGGCGGCGTAATACGTCAGTGATAATACTCAGATGAATAACGAGTGATGACACTTTAAGATCTTAGGAAGGAATCATTCTCATGACATTTCTACATTCATAATACATCTAGTTAGGAGTATTTGATTCATTTCGATCATAGCATCCTAATTATTTGACATAAGCTTCACATCTAGTTAGGAGCATTTAATTCATTTCAATCATAACATTCTAATTATTTGACATAAGCATCACATCTAGTTAGGAGTATTTAATTCATTTCGATCATGACATCCTAATTATTTGACATAAGCATCACATCTAGTTAGGAGCATTTAATTCATTTTGATCATAGCATCCTAGTCATTTGGCATAAACATGGGCATACAGGACATGTTCCCAGAGGATAGTGTAGCGACATCGATGAAAATTACAGATCTTATCCCTAAACAGTAGTGGAGCAGATCGAAGAAGCAAGCCTTAAACCCCTAAGTAGTAGGGTAATAGGCTGAAGATTGCAGATCTTGTCTCCCTGAAGTTGCAGTGGAACAAATCAAAGACAGTAAGTCTTAACCCCCTAAGTGGTAGAGTAACAGGCTGAAGATTGTAGATCTTGTCTCCCTAAACAGTAGTGGAGCAAGTCGAAGAAGCAAGCCTTAACTCCCTAAGTGGTAGGGTAACAGGCTGAAGATTGTAGATCTTGTCTCCCTAAACAGTAGTGGAGCAAGTCGAAGAAGCAAGCCTTAACTCCCTAAGTGGTAGAGTAACAGGCTGAAGATTGTAGATCTTGTCTCCCTAAATAGTAGTGGAGCAAATCGAAGAAGCAAGCCTTAACCCCCCCAAGTGGTAGGGTAACAGGCTGAAGATTGCAGATCTTGTCTCCCTGAAATTACAATGGAACAGATTGAAGCTAAATAAACAGATCTTATCTCCTTGAAGCTGCGATAGAACAGATCAAGCTAATTGCGGAAGCATAGATTAAAGCCACAAATCTTACCCCTGAAGTTGCAGTGGAACACACTGAGGATACTTGAAGAAAAGAAGCGCCAAGAGAAATCGAGACTCAACAGGTCTCGGCAAATTTGACCCTTTTTTTGTCTTTGCTTTATTTTCGTTGCAAGACAATGAGCAAAGAGGGACAGCTGTAAGGACCCAAATTTGCCCGGACCCAAACCAACACAAAAAAAAAAGAAAAACCAAAATCCAAAATCCAAAAATAATAACAAAAGTCAATTTTTAACAGTCCTTTTTACAAATTACAAGCCCAATCCCGAACAGCCTAACTAAGCCCAAACCTATGGGGCCCAAAGAGCCCAAAAACTTAAACCAAATCAGAAACCCTAGGGTTTATGAAACCTCAGCGCCGCAGCAGCTACGCCACCAGTAGCATCCGCACGCGCCAGCTACCCCCGCCACGTTGCCTCCGTACCTGCAAAAGAAGACAAGCAAAGGACGACCACAACAGCAAGAGCAAAAAAAAACAAGCAGAGCAAAAAGAAAAAAGAAAAGAAATTGTATTTTTCTTTTACATTTTCTTTGGTTCGGCTATAAAGCCAAGAACTTTTTCACTGTAATTTTTACGCACACTACAGATACTGAATAGAAAAAAGGATTTAAAAAAAATGTGATTCATAAATCAAAACTCTGGATGCTTTTGGTTTTTTTCTGATTTTGGTTTTTTTTCTTCCTTTTGATCTTTCGTTTTTTTTTGCGCTCGAAAGCATAAAGAAAAAAGGAAAAGAAGTTTTACCTTAAGAAGAGGCCGCAGATTTCGTTTCATCTCGTTGAAATCGAGACCGGAGGGGAATCTTAAGGCTATAGAGCGTTCTCCAAGGTTTAGAGGCATTCATCGCCGTTTAGGAAGAATCGACATTGTAGGATCAAAATGGTTTCGGCGTTTAGGGTTCATAGGAATGAAGGAAAGAAGGCTAGGGTTAATTCTGCTGAATGGTCCGATTTTGGCCTTTATCAATGACTAAAAACTGTGCCGTTTTGACCTTGATTCTATGGCACAAAAACGGTGTCGTATTAAGTACT